>NW_010243196.1:0-17759 GCF_000690775.1 Eurypyga helias | reverse complement strand
GGCGCTTCCTCTCCTTCAAACCGGCGCGGTAAAGTTAGCAAAAAGGCGCGACGGTGCCGCTTGCAGCGCCGCTGAACCAGGCTGAAATAAACCCGCATCGATTATTTCGTTCTGATGAAGCGCCTCGCCGTCAGCGATGGCTGAAAGGGGAGCTGGGGCTGCAGCGGCACCCTCTTGTTTCAGAGGGGCCGGTACCAGCCAGGGAGGGCGCGGGGCGACTCACCCTGAACAGGGGCACCTGGAAACGCTGCCATGTTTTAAAGCGTGAAACGGGCTCAGGGGTTGGGAAGCTAAAAACAGGAAAAGTAATAAAAATAGGAAGAGATGTGGACAGAATTGTGAAGGAGGGCATTTGTAAATAAGCAAAATAAACTCAAAACAAATTAACGTGAAGTGATGAGAATATATTTTAAAAAACACCAGAGGGCTATTAAATTATATTGAACGATGTTTCTCGTCTGGTTAGGCCTTAGCCATACGAATAACTAACATGTTTTAGGCCTTCGACACACAGTTAAACCGTCTACTTAAATATAAAAATGTCTTTTGTCATGTGCTGACAGGGACTAAAGGCAGGGATGAGCCACGCCTGTGAGGGTCTCTCCCCAAAGCCCTTCAGAGAGCTGAGAAACTCAGGAACGCTGTCCTTACACGCGACCGAGCAGTGGGGATTGCTGATCGTGTCCACGGGGCAACAAGCACACACTGAGTTGTAAACAAGCGTAAATATTTATTATGCCCCTCCGTGGTATATTCAGCCGGGAACCTGCCTTATATATATCACTAAAGGATTTGGCTCGGGGGCTGTGTTATGTTACATATCCACGTGTTCGCATTTGAGCACGCAGGTGAAACCCACCACGCGCAGAGGTTAAAAAATGCATCGAGCCTTGCCTCAGCTCTGTTTGTTTGTCCTCTGATTGCCCCAGAGGGTTGTGATGCTGTGGAGCTTGTCCTTCTCCAGATGAAGTCAGTTGGTTGTGAGGAACGGTAACTCCCCAAGCAGCAACGTGCAGTTGATCTGTTTGGGTTTCCCAGATAACGCTTTCCACTAGCTTCCTCCGTAGAAACCATCATTTTTTGCCTTCAGAAATATTTTAATTGGGCAGAAATTCCCAGATGCATGTCTCCAGGCGTATCTGACGCCCCTGCCTTCCCCGGTGACAGCTGTTTGCTTTCCAGCTAACGGGCTGAAGGGGGCAATTCTGCGCATCGGTGCTCCACATGGCTCTAAGGGGTTCACGAGGCTACCTACACGCTGCGGAAGGTCCTTCTCGCTGACAGGATCCACTGTGTTTGTGCCAAAGCTCCCAAACCTTGTTTACAGCTTATACCCTCCCTGAGCTTGTAAAAGGCTCTAAGCCATTCACTGTCCCTGAACAGTGGGTCCTTATTCCCCAGCTGTCATCCTCCTATTTGGGCACCTCTGTCTTTCTAAATCAAAGTCCTCCTTTTCTTCTCCCTCCACCACCGCCGAAGGAATGCAACATTTTGAGGCTTCCTCTGATTATGGGCGGCTTTCTGTCTTCGTTATGAAAAACACTGTAATAAAGCTAAAGGGGACACACGGATATTACACTCCATTCTAAAACATCAGCCGCTGGAGCACGTGTGTCCTCAGCTACACAGCAGATAGCACCGTGTGTTTTTCTGCTTAGGGCATCGACTCAACGGTTTTCAACCCAATTAACTTGTTCTGCTCTGAAAAAAAAACCCACCTCAGCTCTCCTCAGACAGAGCAAGGCCTCAATATATTTCATTTGTTTTCTAAGCCGACAAACGTGTGGGTGAATAACAGCGCGAGGGCGATAGGTGAAATACAAGAGGCTTCTGGTTCCTCGGCAGACAGCAGGATGAGAACTTATTTTTATGGTTTTTCCCTGGGAAGCTAGTGCTTTGCGTTTACCCTTTTTGTTTCTCAAAAACAAAAGAACAATAGCTATCCTGGTTAGCGGGGCTATTGTCCCTCTCTGCCAAATAAATGCAATCTCACTGCTTACGTGAGCATCTGAGGCATTTCTCCGCATTCTGCTCATTCTCCTTTGTGTCGCTCTGCTGAGGTTTCTCGCACTTACTCCCTCCTCCAGTATTTTTCACACCCGTTCCTCTCATCTTTCTTCTGTTCTCCAGTCATGTGCTGTTGCTGGTCTGAATTTGAAACGGTGTGGTTTGTACAAAAGGCAAGCCCACCATTTAAACTGTGTTGAAATCATAACTGCGTCGAGATCACATCAGAACTGTGTTAAAATGTTACCGGTTAAAACATTCTAACAATGCTAAAATCTCGGCATGACTGGCCAGATCTTCAGAGACACCTAACGAGCATCCAAATAGCTCTGAAGATACAGGCTGACTTCCACCTAGCTGGAAAATCTCTTTTTGGCACCATTTGTCTGTCCTTGACTAACTGCCCAGCCACTGCAGCGAAACTATGCATTAAAAATACATATTCCTTTTTTCCTTTTCCCCTTTTTTTCCAGTGAAAAATAGGACATTGGGGCAGAAGACTACACCTGAGTCATTCTCCAGCATCTGCTTCCAATGTCAGGATGTGCTTTCCACTATCCATACTTGGAAGCTTCGTTTGCTTGAAGAAAAGCATCTGCTTTCCGCCAGCAGCACTACAGGACAAACAGAACGGTGTTCCTGCCAAAAGCAATACAGCTGGAAAAGCCAGGGGTCTGGAGGTTAAAAGCTTTGTTAAATAGAACCAGGTACAGTAATTGTGGGTTTGGGGATATTTTACTGTAATTTTAGAGGCAAACATTCACATAAGGAGCTCTCCCTTATACCACCTGCGTGAAACGGTCCAGCAGCCAGATGCTGTTTGCCCTGTTACGTTGGGCGCTAAGTGCAAGCTCAAAGCTCAGCAGGGCTTGTAGTAGCCAAGTAGCTGATGCAAGTCCCTGAACGTGCACAGGTAATAGTAAACCTCTAGGGATGAATTTCTGTTGTCATTGTTAATGTTTTGCACCTAAGGACCCGGAACACATTCCCATCTCCAGCATTGCTATAGCAAAGAGGTCCACAGACATAAAAAGCCAAGACAGTGATTCGTCGCTTCAAGATCTGCATCATATTTTCCAGAGATTATGAAGATCAAACCTCTCCCTGTCCCGGTGCAGCTGACAATCCACTTCTTTCTTTATTTGTTAACAGTTGCGAAGAGACAAGAGACACAGCCCTGCATCCTTCTTGGATCTCTGCCTCCCGTGCTCAAGAATTCGACTAGCAGATCAATAGGTGAAGGGAGAACTTCCAAGAGGTCTATCCGCAGGGAAGGGCTTCAGCAAGACCTCGGTGCTGACATAGTCTTTAGGGATTTCACATTTGTCAAATAGCCTCAGATAAATGAAAGAGGAAGGTTTTGCTGTTGTTTTTTAGCTCACGGTTAGCAACTTATTCATTACGCTCAGAGGAATATCCATCTTTTTTTTGGCTTTCACCACAACTGTACTCCATGGACAACTGTGCCACTTAAGTCCAGCCACTTTAGCGCTGATTTGTGCCTTTTTCCCCCCTTTCCTCATTTTTCCTCTTGTGAGCACAAACTTCTAAATTTGCTTCAGATTCCACATTTGCCATGCCTGCTCTTGCATACTGACTCTCGCTCAACCGTATATCTGTCATTGGATCCATTAGTAAGTACAGTAGTAAGTTCAGCTTTCTGCATGTGTTGCTGAGCTTCCTGTATGGTATGCTAGATCTTGAGCCGGGTGGAGGGTTGGGGGGCAAAGAAGCAGTACGTGTTGTCCCCATGGTATAAATCATTGGGAACTGGCTTGCTCAGCATATTAATTCAAGCTTCTGACACCCCCTCCTCCGCCCATCCATCTCCCCTACAGCAGGGTCACCTTGAGTTTAAAGATGTGCTTGTTAGGATATGATGGGATCCAGAGGAGAACAGAAATAGCCTCCCTCCTATGCACACATGCAAGTGAAATCTATGGATCTCGGTGGTGTGCAACTTTGCATCTTTACACCCTTCAAGGGCTGGCTTTGGAAAGCAGGGATCTTGAACTCAAACAGCTGACATTCTTTTTAGCTCCAGAGACACGAACAGGATTTGGGATGGATCCTCTATTCTCTGGTCCCAGAGATAATTAAACCCCTACTGTCTTGCCTTACAGCACAGAGCCCTGCAGGCAACTGAAGCAAAGGTGTCATTTTTGGATGTGCTAAAGAAAGGGGTTTTGATAGAATCTCCCAAAGCACCTTTTCTGCTGAAGCTTCACCCTGGCTCTCCTACTACTGGGTATGCATCTGGGAGGAAACTAAATTACCTTTCTTCTTTTTTTTTTTTTTCCTGTGCATCCCCATTATCTCCTTCTTCCTTTCAGAAACTCTGTCGGAAAAGCATCCATTTCTAACCACGTAGTGGGACTTAGCATCACAAGGACTATTAGCACCTTTACCTCCCAGTGACTGCATCTCTAGAACTAGTTTCCTCTTTTAGATTTCTCAAATCTCTCTCTTTTCACCATCTGTTCAACTGTATCTCCTTTTAGACTCAGTACCTGTGTTGGCTTTTAATCTTCGATGATGACAGTGTGACTGTTGCCCCCCAGGATGGGCTCAAGGCCAGAAGATGCAAATGTCTGTTCTTCTCACCCTGACTGTGCTCTAACCCTGTCACAGCTTTCAAACTTGATGCCTACAATTAAGAACGGTCTAAATCCAGGCTTTGGCCCACAAGGGATTAACTTCACTGTCTGGATGTTGGACTTTACAAAACACATACAAAAAATGATGCTTGAGTAGCATTAAAGGCTCTCAAATTCACCGTTGGTGATCTCCCATCAGATCACTTTTCCCTTCAGGAAAAGCCTGGCAGAATCGATGTGCCTTGTAACCATGCTCTGCAGGTCAAGAAACGCAAGCTCTGAGCAGCTGGAGGTAGAAAGCAGGTGCTGACATTATGGGCTAGTAATTACAAATGTTTTGTTATTAGCCGCCTGTTTCCTGACACGGCTGCTGCCCCGGTACCTCGCCTCGCATTCATCCTCCCCGCGCAGTTAACTCGGCTGTAACTCCAAAGTCCGCCCTACCTTCGTTCTTGCTCACATCCGCGAGATCCTTTTACTCAGCCGGGGGAGTGCTTTTCACTGCAAGAGGTGGTATACGCTAACGCTTCAGGGAGAGCGGCTTGTCAGCTGCTAACGCTTCCACACAGCTGTGTAAACTCCGGGCGCGGGCAGCTGTTCCCCTCCAGATCTGGCTGCGGGAGCTGGGAAGCCTGGCACCCTCAGCTATTCATTACCAGCCCCCCGCTCAGCCCCCCAGCCGGGACGTGGGGGTGTCCCCTAACACGCCGCGGCACTGCGATGGCTGACCTTGTGCCGGGGAGGGCGACGGGCTCCTGCGGCCTGGCCAGAGGGCCACAAGGGTCTTCCATCTCTCCACCCGTCCGCAAAGAGGCACCATCTACATCTTAAGGCTATCTGCATCCAAGGGCTGCCTGTCGCCTTCTCCCTCTTTGTCAGTCCTTGGGGGACCTGGACACACCTCTTCTCTCTCAGGGCCATGCTATGTAATTCCTGACCGCTGGCAAACTGTGATCCTCGGAAAGCGGCACGTGCCTCCCCAGGATTTTGCGTTACGTGCAGGGCTAATGCTGAGCCGCATTCAGGTGCTGCTCTCTGCCACAGCTGCTCTGATCAAGGTCCGTCTGTTCCAGAGGCATAAATTGAATGCTGAGAGAGAAAACTGGAGGTGTTTCATCAGGAGTCACTCTTTGAGCTAATCTGGACCTGAAATGTTTAGGGTTTTACGTGTTGAAACCAACACTCGTCAGGGACAGTACATGGAAAGGGAATACCCTCCTTGACGGGAGCGAATTGACAAGCCAGTGGCCGTGCAGGGTGATGATCAAAGTTTCAGGCTCGTGTGAGTATTTAATTGCATTTCCTGTAGGGAAAGCTGTAAGATGGGCTCAGAGGAAGCTTCTGCTACCTTGCATGCTGCTGCTCCTCAGGCCTCAGGTTACAGGATGAGGCTGTCATGCTCTCATGGGATGCACAAGAGGTTGGAGTCTCAGACCCCAGCTTCTCTGCAAAGTCTCTGGGAACATGAAGTGACCCGTGAAGAGGCCTTTTCCCTCCTCGCTGCTCCATGAGGGAGCCAAGGAGGTTCTTGCCAGGGCAGCTTTCCCTGGCAGTGGGAGTGGGTGGCGCTCTCCTCTCCTGTGTGGCACCCCGATGGCACCTCTACGGTCCTTCCTAAAAGTGGACTTACCAAAGCAGCCCATCACTCATGACACGGTCCCAAGCCCCTTTCACTTGCTGCTGGGAAAATATGTGGCTGAAACCCTTTGGGTGAAAGCCTCCTTCCGGAAAATGCACCCCAAGGAGCCCTGTCTTTCTCGGAGGCTATTCCGCATCCCTCCTCTCAGCGCGCAGAAGGGCCCTGCGCCTGCTGGTGTAAATCCTTCCCAGTATACCCGCCACAGGAGCTATAAATAGGCTGGGGGTTAAGACAAAGGGAAGCTTTCTTAAAATGGAGGATACCACGGGGTACTGTTTCCAGGAGCAAGAACTTTAAAGTGAAGGAAGGGATTTGGGGACATTTTAAAGCTGTTGAGCCTGAACACCATGATTTGGTTCATGCTGTGGGTCTCAAAGGGGGGAATGCTGTCTCTCCAAGGATCTTTTCACTTTACTAGAGCAGGGTGTTGTCTCTCCTTTCAAATAAAACCCACGTATATTTGCGATGACGGATGGCTGCTGGGAAGAGAAGTTTGTGTTTGCTTGCTGCAGAGCAGTGGAGTTGCGTTGAGCCCGACAGCCCCTTTTGTGAACCACTGTCTGGCAGTACAGATGCTCGTTTGTTTAAATAAAAGCAGCCAAGGGGCTTGTGTGGTCTCCGCAGTGCAGACCCTACCCTTCCTCTGTGTTTCACAGCTACCGGCCTCTGGATGCTACTGCAAGCCGGAGAAGTGAAAATAAGGAAGGAGGGAGCGAGCCTCAGGAAGCCAAATCAAATGGCGGTAGCAGCATCTCAGGAAGCTCGCCCAAGGTGGTGGGGTGCAGGGCAGGTGAAGAAGATCAGAAGCATAGGAAATCAGGGAAACAGATGTGGCCATGCCAGGCTTTGGGGAGGGAGCTCCTGAGATGCAGGGCCAGCATTCCCATGAGTTCCCATCTGGCGGTGAAGGAAATTATGTAAAGTGGAGGGGCTAGGGGCCCCCTTTCTGTTTTTTTTTTTTTTTCTTCCAATTCTTTTCTCCCCTCACTTCCCATGATGCAATTAAACAGCCATTGCTGACATCATCATGTATGCACGCTGAATGCTGCCATTGTGTCTTGGCTGCTGTGCTGTACTATATATAGATTAGTTGCCAATCTCTGCTATGTATCAGCAGGGAAGACACCCAAGGAATTGAGTGGGCAGTTGCACTGTAGGACTCCTGGCTTTTGTCCTGTGGCCTTGAGACACGACAGGCTATACGGTGGAACTAAAAATAATAAAAGGTAAGTGACTTGGAGACCAAGCCAGGAAACTTTTGAAGGATTGATCACCAGCAGCGATAGGAATTCAACCTTCTAGGTTGTGACGCATGCAGCAGAAAAACAGTTTGACCCTCACATGTTGCTAGCTCCTTCTAAGTAAATATAAATGGTTAGGCAGTAACGTCCCCTCGCTAGTGTCTATGCCAGGCAACGTTAAATAGCTGGAGATCCTGCTTCCTTGGCCTTAGGTAGATGGAGGAAAAATATCCATCTGGGAATTGTGGTTTTGCCCTTCTGGGCACTTGAGGAGACAGTCAGTGACCTCCCCTCTGCTGGTGGCAGACGCACCACGCAACTCGCCGCGCAGAGACCAAGCAGAGCAACCAGTGCCCGTTTTGGCGTTGCCAGTGGCGTGAGAGGGTGAGCGTTCAGGGAGGACCGCTGCTACATCTGCGGCCACTGTGTACCAGGGCATCTCCTCCACGCTGAGACTCCTGAGGCGAACTTGCAGGACTAGGTATGGGGAATTTGCTCCTGTGCATTTCCAACGGCAGGATTTTCTTTTGCAGCAAGACAGCTCTGTTAGCTCCTTCTCCCTCCCTCCCACCCAGGCCTTTGGCAGGAGGTGACAGGAGGTGGCTGAGCCAATCTAACAGCTCAACACTTCAGAAAGGGGCAAGTCCTGCTCCTTCCCTCTAGCTCCCGCTCTTTGCTGCGTGTCACCAGACACCCCGGACAGCTGACAGAAGGGGCTGATGAGCGAAGGAGGTGGTGGGACCAGGGAGCTGGATGAGCAGGAGTGGGCTGGGGTCCTTGGATGTAAGCAAACCCTCCCTGTTCAGCAGTGAGCTGTTAGATTGACTCAGACAACAGACAATTTGAGAGTGTAAATTGACCCTGAAAGGAAAGCTTTGATGTTTGAAGCTTTTTTTCTTGTTGACTTCACTCCCGGCCAAATTCCAACTAAACTGTGGGCGCTAGCAGCTTTCTCAATCATTCCATGAAGTCCCATAGCAAGATGATGAGACCGAGTGTTGACGCAGCCCCAGGCACTCACCCTCCTGCCTTTACGCTGCCCTTGGACCAGTCACAGAGTCTCAGTTTCTAAGAGGTGTTCAAGTCTTCCCTCAGTAAATGGTACCTTTTGTTGCCCTGGTTCCTGCTAGACATTTAAGAATAAGCCAAAGATTATTTGTTTCTCGTAGTCCCTGCAAGAGTGGCTCTTGCAGGCAGAGAAAATGTTGCCAGGGTGGCTTTGAAAACCTTTGGAGATAGAGGTTCCCCAGCCTCTCTCTGCTCCTGCTCCCATGTCTGATCCACCTCTCACAACAGGGAGATTTTTCCTTACATCCAGGTAGGATTTCACTTAGTGCAACTCTTGCCTTTCCAGTCGTCTCAGGCTAAATAAACCTGGTACCCACAGCTTTTCTTCACAAGTCGTGCTCCTGTCCTCTAAACATCTTAGTGACCCTCTGCTGCACTTGCTTCAATACATTCATATCCTTACTGCACTGGGAAGCCCAAACTGGAGACAGTACCCGAGGTTTAGCCTCACTAACGCTGAAGACAGGGGAAGCATCACTTACTTCCCTTGATCCACTGGTTATGCACTTGCCGATGCAACCCAGTCTGGGGTTAGCCTTCATCCCTGTGGGAGCACACTGCTGGCTCATGTTCAACCTGTTGCTTCCTGGGGCTCTCAGGTCCTTTTCTGCAGAGCTGCTGCCTGCGTAGCAGGTCCCCACTGTTGCAGGGAGTTATTCCAGATGAAGTGCAGGACTTTTCATTTGTCCTTTTTGGACTTGATGATATCCCTGCTGCCCCATTTCTCTAGCTAGTCCAGGTCTCTTTGAACAGTAGCCCTGCTCTCCAGGATAATGACCTCCTCCTGGTTGGATCTTGTCTGTGAACCTGCTGAGGATGGGATCTTCCACTGTGCAGGTTGTGGGTGATATTGGTGTAAACCAGTTCTGGCCCCAGTATTGACTCACAGCTCATTACTCATAGCCTGATGGACTCTGAATCCATGACTACTCCCTCTGGACCCTAAGCATCTAGACAGCTTTTTAACCCACCTTCTAGTCCATCTATACAGCCCATACCACATCAGTTTAACTACCAGGAATGCTATGGGTGAAAGCCTTGCTAAAGCCAAGGAAAACAACATGCACTGCCCTCCTTGCCCTTGCAGAGCCGGTTGCTTATTCCATCCCAGGGGCAGGCAGGCTGGTCAGACACAGTTTGTCTTTGGAGAACCCGTGCTGGCTATTCCCAGTCCTTCACGAATGACATGGGCACAGTGTCCTTTGGGACTTGTTTCACAGTTTTCCCAGGCACTGGGTTGACTCTGACCAGCTGGTCCTTCCCCAGATTCTCCTTTCTGCCCTTTTGTGTTGAAGGCAGGAATCTTTCTTGGGTCATCAGGGACCATTGCTGGTTGCTATGACCTTTCAGAAAAGAGAGATTATGGCCTCACAGTGACATTGTCCACCACCTCCAGCACTCTCAAGGGCATCCCATCTGGTCCCGTGGACCTGAGTGTATGCTGCTAATCTCTATGGCCCCTAGCTTGAACTTCCTGTAGTGTGGGGAGTGCCTCTCTCCTCCAGACTGTGGAACTGGGGTGAGACCTTGCCAGGAAAAGTGAGGCAAAAAAGGCACTGGATGAGGCTTTTCCAAGGTCATCGATGGGTGTCAGCTAGGTAGGAAGCTGTGTTCCAGGGCACATCACAGCTTGGTGTGTTTGGGGCCCGCCCCATGTGCAAGCCAGAAAATTAGGTGTCATTTAAATACAGTTCTTGCCTAAACAGCTGAACTCTGCACCAGGTAATTAATTATGTGGGTCTTCCCCTGGCACCCAGCCCCCTTTTACCTTCTGCATCTGATGCTGAGGGAGAGCAGAATGGTGCTCAGCATAACTCCTAGCTATTCAGCCTGTTTACAAGGCTGGATTTGGGACAGTTTAATGCCCTTCACTAGCAGTGGTGTGTGTGCACGTGCATTGCATTTGCCATCACGGCTGGGTATGCTGCGCTTATCCAAGCAGAGAGCCAAAACAAGATCACAGTTTACGTCTCACCGACCAAATCCAAACAGGATGGTACGTGCATGGGCTGATGCTAACAGCAGACCTCAAGTTGGGCATCGATCAGCAGATCAAACACAGACCTGGTTGAAGCTGATGGATGTACAGAGCAGCCTACAGGTAAGATAAAAGGAGCAAGTGAAGGTCCCTGCTCATCGTGATAGCCACCATGGCAGAAGCCACCACTCAAGGCCTCACAGCGAACGTTGCGCAGCCTGAAAAACAGCAGCGCTGCAGAGCCCCAGATACTGCTTATGGGGGACAACACAGGGCAGTAGCAGTTAACGACTGCGATTAAATTTGTGGAACTTTCACGGTTTGACCAATGACCAATCCACGATGCCAGAGTCTATTCCTCCAACGATGGAGAAAATCACGGTATTTGGTTTACAGGCGTTCCTCAAGTGGAAGAAGATGACACATTCTCCTACACTATTGCTACAGTTAGTAGCCTTTCGTGTTTCTGCTTCTGCTTGTTCGTCTCTTTAAATGCATGTATATTGCAGAATGAATAAGAGACGCAAGTTTGGATACATGTATCTTGTCCAATTTAAGCCCTTCTTATGGGGCTACCTTTACCAGTAAAAGCAAAGGCAGATGAAGAATACCATGGTATTTCTGGAGGTACCAGGGAATGTTTTGTATTTCCTGCATACAAACAGTGTTCCTACTTGTTAAACAGCTATATGGGACTGATCTTCTTTCAGTCATTGTCTTTTTAAATTCCACATAAGGAAAACTTAAATTTTTTAAATTGGTTTTGTATTTTGCCTTGATATTGCTTGACAAAGTACCCTAAAAGCTTCCACCTCATTGGTGAATTATGTTTTGGTTTTAAGACAGAAATGTTTTGACCTTCCTGTAACGTTAAACACCTTCCAAAGATATTTTGAATATTGGCCAAAAGCATGAACAGGGGATGATTGACTATATGACTATCGAGACAAAAGTCCCAGGGCACTCATCTACCTTGGGAAACTGGGCATCTCAGGAAAATTAAAACACCCAACCCCGAGAGCAGGAGCTGAGGGTTGAGGCAGCATTTGCCCTGCCCTGACTGTCCTTGGGCATCATGCCACGTTAGCCCTGGCAGGTAGCTGCTCTGAACTGGATTCATATATTTATCTTTAAAGATGAAGTTTTGTTGGACTTTTTTTCTCTGACTGCGCAGATCCAAAAGTTAGGAGAATAACTGGTAAAAAACTGCAGTTCCTCGGCAGCGAAACAGAAAAGCGCTACTTTTTCACAAAGCCTGAAGTGCTGATTCTCCCCTGACGTGGTAGACCCAGGATGTCTCCAAAAACCCGTAAATAGCTATCTGATCCCGGCAACAGTGATCTGCAAAGCTATGAAGCCATCTCTGCTTTTCAGGTTTCTGATGCAAGTGCCTTGCGTAATACCTCAGGCTTCCAGGTATAGGAACTGTAGCCGGCCGGTAAGCTGAATGCATATCTTATCCACCTTGAGGCCAAAATAGCCTGACCTTTAGACGATCTTCAGAAGATGGTGAATAATGTATTGCATCTCCCAGAAGGCTGATTTCTGCCCATACAGTAACTGACAGTTTTCCTGACATCAACCAACTGTGTCAGCTTGTATCTTTTCAAAAAGGGTTCTGGGGTTATTGAGGGGAAAAACCTGTAAGGCGGAGGAAGGACCGCTTCAAAAAGAAGTCAAAACCTATTGCAGCCATTAAATGGGAGGGACTCTTGGGGCAGCCCTGCCATCTCACAGTGCCTGCAATGCTGGGGTTCTCCTGTGCACAATAAAATCTATCAAAGAAGAAACATCAGCAGGGCTAGAGGGAGACAGCAAGAACCGAGGGCCAGGAGAGCTCTTCTGAGGAGTTAATTAGTGTTGCGTTGGTGTTTGTGGGTGAGCAGACCTGTGAGCAAGGGCATGTCTGTATGAGATTGGTTAGAAATTCCCAAGGCAGCTCTCTCTCTTGGCAAACGGCACCACTGAGCCTGCACTGACACACATTCTACTGTTATGAGAGATAATTTAGACATCACTTGTTAAGGAAAAGACATTACAGGATGAATTCCAAGTCCTTTGGTTCAAAGGAATCTCCAGGACTGCTTCAGCCTAGCTGCCTACTGTCTCTGGCCATTTCCCAGTGGGCTGAGTCTGTCCCCAGGAGCCCAGGGGTCCCGGGGACCAACTGGGTCTCAGCAAAATCATCTCTGAGCAAGGGGACTCCCCACAGGCTGTGCACCAGCACCCTCCCGTGCAATGAAAAGCATGTCTCCCTCTGCTCTCCCTTCCCCCAGGGTTGCAATTCAAAAGGTCCAGAAACAGCAGCTCCCAGTCACAAGTCCCCAAAGTGACTTTTAAGGTCAGAGGGAATTTTCAAAATGATTTAATGCATAGACCTTTACACCTATTTGGGGATGGGTAAAGCTCCTAAGCCCTGCTTTGTGCTTTTGAAAATGCTGTGCCATGCCAATTAGCCTCAGATGTGTTTGCAGGAGAAGAATGATGCTGCTTGAGTTTCCCCTGCTCTTCTGGGCTAGCCCATTTCCTGGGAGCAAGCCCTGCGAATCACCTGAGCTCTTGCCCTCATAGCACAGCACAGACGTTGTGCTGGCAGGAACAGGCTGTGCTTCCTTCTGGTGCAGTTTTTGGGCAGTGCATCTCTTTGGTGCTCTGTACTGCTCCCCTTGCCACCCTTCCCGGTGCCTGCCAGCACCCCAGTGGGCTGTCTGCCTGTTTGCTGTAGCCTGGTGCTCGCAGCAAGGTTGGAGTCACCTTAAATGTTTTTAATAGTGGAGTGGTCACTGTTAAATGAAAATAGACCTCTGAAATGAAAATATATATTTAGATATGGCAAATGCCTCAGCTAAAGGGCCTTTTGGGCAACACCTAATTTGCAGGGAACCACATTTTCTGCCAATATAACTTCACTGGAGCTGATGCAACATCTCCTAAAAAAGGCTGTGTGCAGGTGATCGTATCCATCAGCAGGATTGGAACTACTTGGGAATAAGAGCACAGACTTCTTTTAAAACATAATAAAAAGAGTGCTTCTATATGACTTATTACATATTCCTTATGCCTAAGCCGGCAGCACTTGTGTTCCTTACGTGCTTTGCTCGATTACAGCCTTAAGCACTCGTATGATTTTAAGCGCCTGGAGAGCTTGGCCAGCTTCACTGGAGGTTTGTTGTGTTTAAGGTGATGCTGTGGATATACGCTACAGTCTAACCAGATAAACCCACCGGTTTGGACTCAAGCGTGTTTGGTCTCTTATTTTGCTTGGGGTTTTATCTTCTGAGGTGGTTCTCTGAACTAAGCATTGCTCCAAGCTCTTCTCCATGCCTTTGGAAGATAACATCCATCTTGTTAGGACTTGCTGCTTAAAGCGCATGGGAATGAAAGGCCATTTGACTCGCCAGCTTGCCTTAGACCTGCTGTGATCCTCTGGCAGCTTGGGTGACAAAGCAGGAGCTGTGGCTTCCAGGGATTGTGCTGCTCTGCAGAAGGAAATCAGGGACAAGGGAGACAGGAATTCAGTGCCTCATCGCCAAGGGCAGCAGGTTAGGAGAGTGGCTCCAGAAATACATCTCTAGGCATACCGAATGTTTGCGGGAGATTGCCAAGCATGGCTCCCCATGTTCCTCTGACTGTCAGGTCCGTGCTCGCACCCCGCTGAGGTCGGGTGGGCTCCCATTGCTCTCCTGCAGGCTGTATCCACCTGGCTGAGCCGAGGCTGGGGCAAAACCCCCTCCTGGGGGGGTCGGGTGGGCACATAACCTTTCTCAGCCGCTCTTCGGCCAGCACCTTCTATGGCAAGGAAAGATGACAAATTGTTTGTTAAATTATTTAAGATATTGCCGACTGGTTATTAATTATTAAAGTGTTTATTACTTACCATACGGATGGCAACTCAGCGCAGAAAATCACAAGCCTTTCAAGAAGCTCGAGGCCAGCCGTGGCTTGCCAGACGTGCTGGGGACTCGGGGGCGAGCTGAGGTGGTGGGCGCAGCAGCATCTGGCGTGAGAAAAGGCACGGCTGGAGCCTGGAGCCTGTCGCAGCCGGCGCTGCTGCAGATGGCTTTGCCACTGGTGCTGCAGTCTCACAACCTCCTGCCGCTCTCCCCAGCACTATTTTTGTTTAATATTTGCATGACGGCAGTGCTAGGAGCCAGGACCCCTTGGTAGCGTGCACCGTATGGACATACCGCAGAGACAATCCTTGTCCCTATGGTTTGCTCCCTATTACTGCGATTTTCTTATTAATTAAACTACCTTCGGGTAGGAGAGGGCACCACTAAAGCAAGAATATGCTAATTCTTGTCAGGAAATGCACATGTTTATTTCATGATTTTGCCCTGTTGATGATACTTGAAGTTTTTTGTAACGGCCCTTTTTCCCTCCTTTCCAGCCTTCCCCATGTCTGGGATTTTTGCGTTCTCTTTTATTTTTCCCATTCCTCGAAACTGTAATCATGTGCTGATCTTTGGGACTCCTGTTCAATGCACCCTTATCCTTTGTGGTCACCATTCAAGAGTCGGAGATTAGTGATCAAAGAAAGAGCATACCTTATCTTCCAATGTTATTTTGAGGAAGACAAAGCAAGGAGATAAAAGTAGCCCATTTGGACATGCGGCTCTTCTTAACAATACCTCCACATCAGTGTCAAGACAGTCAGGATTGGGTGCGCGGTTAAAATACAACTCGCTGGGGCAAAAATTCTGCTAATGAGTTCTGACTACATAACACGGCTGCTAAAAAATGAGAAGAGGCTCACAATTATCCTTGCGGCTGAGCAAGACTAGTTTGATTTGCGGGCATATGTACATCAAGGGCATCCAGCATCCACAGGGTAGTCAGCGATCGCTGGATATGTCTGAAAGTGTTTGTGAATACAGTCAGCAGAATATGTTTGTCCTTGAAATGCGCTGTTTCTTGTTTCGTATCCTGTGTTCATTTTTCCTCCCTTGCAAACATTTCAGTCGCTCAGCCCAGGAACTGATTAAACCACCCAGTAAACACAGTACAGATGTCAAAGTGAAAAATTCACAAGCTATTCATAACAAGCCATCTGCTGAAAATAATTTGTCTAAACTATTTGGGGAAAAGTTACAAAGTAATGAAAATGCTCAGGCATATTTGGGAAGATTCTAATTAGCAAAAATCAAGAGAAGGCCTAATGGTATGTTTTGGATACAACTGAAATCTTTACAGCTCGTTGCAGGATTTGGGATAATGAATGCTCTTTGGCCTGCTGTGCTAAGTACTGGCTGCTCAGTTTTGAAGCACGTAAACCTGTTTGGCGTTCATGATTACCCTACAAGAACGAGCGGTTTGAGGGTACTCCTGTGGTCTGATTTATATTCCCAGGGTGATAAATATCCGAACTCCCACTCAGGCTGTATTTGGACTACGTGGGCAACCCAACCTTCAGAAATCCAAACCACCCAAACCACAACATACAGTTTTGCTCAAGGAGAGGTGTACCTAACAGTCAACAATTTTTCATTTGGGTAAATCATTGCTGCTTTGGTCTTTCAAACCGGTTTGCTAGTGCTGCATCCTGGTTTTCAGAGCTCCCTGCTGAGTGCCAGGGATGGGCTCTTCCCTCTGCCGTGGCTCCAGGAGCACGTTTCTCAGTTCTCTGCATCTCTTCTTTACCTTGGTTTGCACGCTGGTGCTGTGACAGACACCTGAGCTAGGTAAATTGGGGTTTGTGTGTTAAATGCAGATTCTGGCCCCTGGGAGATGTATTTGCTAGTAGATCAGAGATCTCACCTTTAAACCACAAGCAATTTCCTGCAGAAGGCTTAAAGAGAAATAAGAAAGAAGGTAAAAAGATTAGTATCTTCAGGGGACATTTTCCAACACATCACTTAAATCCTCCTCCCCAGCACACGGGCTGGGTAAAGGTTAATCCTACAGCATATAAAATCCCATACCATCCACACTCCCTCAATATACATATTTCCAGGAGGAATTCCTCTGGCTGAGCGTAGTTGGCAGTCACACAGAGAGGTATCTCAGAGCTTAATGGCCAGAAGTCGGTGGAGATCTAGGTCCGCCAATCTCCAGTGGATACAGAAGTCAGACAGGGACATTGCTGCTGTGCACATGCGGGATGGGGCCTTCCTTTTGGAGGGGGGACCCTGCGGACCAAGAAGAAAGACTCCTCTGAAAGCCCGCACCAAGAGGTAGTTTTCAGAACTTTCAATCTGGGATCAATAGGCCTGGGGTCAAACAGATAGGAAGGTACTTAATGAATTTTTCAGTAGGTGTTACATCCGAAATCTGTACTTGCTGTGTTGTCCCCGTGTCCTGTTTCTTCTTTCCTTTCTGTCAGTGTGAATATTCTAAGCAGACTGAAATGTCCATGAGTACAGTTGGTGGCTGATGAACACAGGAAAATTTGATGTTTTCAGTAAGAACTTGCTTCCCATTTTTAAGTGAATTCTGATATTGGAGTCCCAGTTATGTACTTTTAAATAGAGAGGAGCTAACGCATTGTCCAGCTGCTCTTGCCACTATCCTGTGCTTGCTGATAGTTGCCCATCTGCTCTTTGACAGCTTAAAAATAAACATGCTCAAGAAATGTGAAAATATGTTAATTTAGAATATTATCCTGATGCTACACAATTCAGTGTTTTATTTCTAAAAGTTCACCCCACGCAATAAAAAACCCATGAAAAAACGTGGTAGCTAGTGTTACCAGAAGGGCAAAAATGAACTCACTTTATGAAAATTCGCTGTAAAATGTTGCTGCCACATCAAGCAGCGACTTAGTAGTGTTAGCCTACTGCTGTTGCTCTTTTGCCTTTCTTTTGGCATGACTTAATGCTCAGATCCACAGAGATGTTTGAGTGTCAAGCTCTCAGAATCACAGAATCACTAAGGTTGGAAAAGACCTGTAAGATCATCCAGTCCAACCATTGACCCAACAGTACCATCCCCACTTGAACACATCCTCAAGCGCCATGTCTACACGTTCCCTGAACAACTCCAGGGATGGCGACTCCACCATCCCTCTCACTGAATCCAGTGGGAGTAAAGCACCTCAATACTATTACAAAAGCTTGGTCTAAGGCTTTTTTTTGGAACTAGATGATCTTTAAGGTCCCTTCCAACCCAAACCATTCTATGACTTTGCATTGTGCGTAACCCTGGTAGGGCACATGGCTGGACTCCTAGGCCCGTTCTGCGTCGCCTGGTGCCACTGCCTGCCTTTCCCATGGGGAAACGGTGGCAAAACG
>NW_010243195.1:28192-82723 GCF_000690775.1 Eurypyga helias | reverse complement strand
GGTGTGTGGTTCCTTCCCGGCTGAACCTCGGAGACGGGCTGTATGAACAGCGGTGGGCCCGCGGAGGGTCCCGTCTTCTTCGGGGTGCGGTGGGGAGAGGGGGACGGAGATGCACGGTGCGATGGGTTGTTGGGCTTTTGTTGGGGTTCCCCTCCCCGGCAGATTCAGAGCCGCGCTAATCTTTACTTTCCTACCCTTCCGTGTTCTGATCTGTGTTTCGCAAGATTTCTTGTCTTGTGTTAAAGCTGCTCTTGGACCACTCGAATACTCGGTGAAAGCTTCCAGGTTCGTGTGTTTGAGTTATCGGCTAGACTTTTAGGAGAAAGATACAGATGCTATCTTTAACTACAAACAAGAAGAGTAGGAGGTACTTTTTTTTCCCCCTTGTTTTATTTTTCTCTGGTTTAAGAAAATGAACTGAACCACAGCTGAAGGACAAGGACTTCTCAGCTCTCGTGCTTGGGATTAGGAAGAAAACTTTTAACTTCTTTTTTTTTTTAAGCTACTCAAGAGCCCTAGAAACAGTGTTTAGAAAACCCAGCTTCCCAGACAGAGAAGCTAAGATAAAGCCACACTGGCTACAAGCTGAGGAGCAAGTTAAGAGTTAGACCCTGGGTGGACCAGTCTCAGCATCCTGCACTGGGCTGCTCTAAGAACCCTCCCTGTCAAGCTGATCATCCAACACACCGGCACTTTACACCGACGTGGTTCGGAGTAGAGGCTGGGGTTTTGTTAGAAGAGCAAAGTGCCCAGTGGAGTCCTGACCCCCATGTGAGACTCTCCCCCAGTACAGGTAACGGCAGCACTTCTGCACCCGTCAGCTGGCACTTTTCTGCATTAGTTGCCTAATGTTAGAATAAGTGTGAAAATCTAAGCCACCAACTCCTTAGGTATCTTAAGTCATCTAATTCGAATGTTGGTGGCAGGCTTAAAGGGATGCTATTGACTGGAAATATTTATATCTTACCTGGAAACTGTTGTTAATACAATAGTTGGCACTAAGAACAAGTGCACTGATTTTGTAGTCATACCTGGATGTAGATGTGCTTTCTGAATTTTCACTGTGAAGTTACCCAGTTAGCTCAGGCCCATTCTGTACAGGAGAGATGCACTTCAAAAACCTAAGACTGCATGGGTCAGCTATCATTGTTTTTCTTTGTGGAAGGTGCTTGCCTGTTGCTCTGAATCTGATAGGGTCTATTAATTTAAGAAAAAAAACAGGAGAAGATAAGAGAGAGAACAAGGGTGTGGCAAGGAAATTATGAAGTAATAGCTTTAAAAGAAACCACCTCCCAGTAGCATAGTTTTGGACTGCCTAATAGAGATGAGATTTCTTTCTATGTACTTGAGTCTGAAAATACAAAGCTGACGGCATCTCTTTAAAAATAATAGTGCATATAGAAAGTGGGTATTCCTTGTGTTATGGTTCTGCATTGATTTGTTTGACTTTGATTTTGCTCCTCTCTTCCAGGAGATATCCCATACTATAGAGTGTGTAGCCCAGATTGCAGAGGGCCAAACACCCCACTAGCATGATTCCCAAATCAGAGCAGCTGCACCGGGGTCAGAGCTGGCCCAGCATCCATTTTCAGAAATGATGTGAAAGACAGTTTTCTATTTATTGAAGGTTTTGGTGGGTGCTTTCACAAGCTTTTTTTTTTTTTTTTCTTTGTGGAGGAACTAAGAATTACAGAAACAAAGCTTGCCTTCTTCATGGGGGGATTTCTTGGTATGTGTTGTGTTGGATTTTTTTTTTTCTTAAGGTTGCACTGAGGCTAACAAAAGGGAGGAATAAAAAACTGTATCACCTGGCAGTTAGAGAAGACTTCTTCTCCCCAGACATTTTTTGCACTGGGGAGACATGGCATTTGGGGACTGGAAGGAGGAGGATGAGTCTTGTACCTGAGCTGGTGTTGTCACTGGCAAAGTAGTACGCGAGGGCAACATAAGGACAAGTGAATACAGGACAAATGAATGTGATGATTCATTATTGCTGACATCGTGCTGTGGTTCCTTAGAGCTCTTCGACTGTGGATGGGAACAGTGTCCTGTACCTGAGACCTGCATGGCCCTCCAGCTTGTACCATGTGCTGTCAGTGGTGTTTTGCTGCTGGGACCATCAGGGCAGACACTCTACTCCCTTCTGTTAATTCTAGAGGGCTCCTTGAGGAAAGCTGCTTGGTTCTGTTAATTTCTGCCCTTTCCTTTTTATCTTCCCTATTTGGGTGTGAATTTTGTGGCTGGATTCAAGCCAAGGGCCTCTGCCTACCTCCCCTGTTGCCAAGCTGGGCATCCCTGCTGACCTGCTGGGTACAGGTGAGTCAATTCATTAGGATGAATCAGTCTGCCCTATGAAAGCTTTAGGCTCCAGACTTCAACTGGATCGGTCTTAATAGGGTTTTGCCTGGTTTGTATGCCTGGCAGTCCTTCTGTGATGCTGTCGCTCCGGGTGGCTCCTCGCTTCAGCATCGCTCAGCCTTGACAGCCTGTGCAGGGGCTCTGGGGCAGCGTGGAGCCCTGACACGTGGGAGCTGCCCTTGCCTCAGCATCCCTTCACCTCTCTCACCTGCAGAGGTGGAGGCAAGGGGGGATTGCACATCAGCCTGGGAATGTGCAGCCCTGGACGCAGAGGGTACTCCAGACTTTGGAGATGGAGAATATTGACATGAATCCACAGGAACGAAGCGAGGAGTGGTTTTGCATGGTTGCGGTGTTTGCAAAAGCTTTTTTGGTCATGAATAAGTAGATCAGGGTGGAGGGGACAGATTAAATGCAGAAAATGTGGAATTCATTTTCGGGTTTCCAAGACAGGGCTGAGGAAGAGAAGTGGTGTTAAAAGATATGGAAATGTGCCTTGCAAGTGACCTTTCAAAGATCAACAATATTATTCTTGGTGTCTGAGGCACCCAAGTTTAATGAAGCATAAAGCAGAAGGGGTTGGGAGGATTTGGTCCAAGTGAAAACAGAATGAGCGTGGGACTGGCAGATGGGAGGAACGTTAGCCCACTCCTTGGTGGAGTTATTGCTTCTTTCTCCTGTTGTTGCTTACAGAGGGACTTGACAGAAGATACTTAGCAGGGAGGGGAGTACAGCCTGCCTGTTCTGCTTGAATGTCACTGGCTGTATTTTTCTCCATGGGGAAAAGAAGGTCCAACGCTCCAGTGGGTCACATCCTGAGTGTTTGTATCCAATGTAAATCTAGAGCAAGTCCATCAACTTCAATAACATCTGCAATAAGCCATGACTGCCTCTTTCTGAACAGAGGGGAAAAATGAACAGCTGTAACTTCAGATGCTGAATTCTTTGGCGTACTCATTTTTTTGAGATTTACGACTCTTATTCTCTGTTTGAGAATGTAGTGGAGCAATTGCTGATCCATGCATGCACGTATATATGAGAAAAGGTCAGCAGAGGAGTAATACGCATGGAAGTCTTGCATGGACATACGGCACGCTGGCCACCTGTTCTTAGATGATGAAATAATGATACAAAAATATGTCTCTTGAAATAATGATGGAGAGAAGAGGTGGGGGCAGGGTTGGGGAAGGTTAATGTTTTTAAATAGTTTGCTGTACTTACTACTAACTCTTCTGATAATCTTACTGCTTCAGACACTAGTTCTTTAGTGAGTGATGGTTGGTGCTGCACGAACATATAGGTTTCATCAGAGAGACCAGTCCAATGGCTGGAGCTGGCTGAAGAGATGGGAAACCTGCCCCCAGGTCCCTTCTCTGTCACAAAAGGTGGGTTGGCTAAGGTCAGCCACTCTTACAGTACCTCTAGTTGTGAATATGCCTCTCGTTAAGCCCGCTTTTCTTCTGAAATGGGGTAGTAGAAATTTCCTCTTTGTGAGGTGTGTTGAGAGCATGAATATAGCAAATGCTGAGATACAGAAGGCATCTAGGTATCTGAGATACTCTGAGATTGCATTCCCCTTCCTGCTGTTTCTCTTCTGGCCAGAACTGACCAACAGAATTGCTCAGTGCTTCTACACTTGAGGTTTTGGAGGTTGTTTTTTAAATTTTTGGCTAAATCTTGTTTGTTTCAGAACTTGTTTGCCATTGATGAGCTTGCATTTAAAATCTTGAACTCCTTTCTTGTACTTTCTTCTACTATTACTACAGAGCAATTTAAAAGTATGCTGAGACCCCTTCACCTTCTCCCAGATAACATAAAGCCTGCCTTGCCTTCTCTTTCAGAAGGTCTGCTTCTGAAAAGAATGTTGTACCAAATATATAACTTTATGCAGAGTGGTAAAAATGGTTTATTCTTTCTTCATCCCTTACAGCTCTCCACTATCTAAGCCTTCTTTGTTGCTGCAAATTCCACATGGTTTCATATAAAGCCTCTTTTGAATGTACAACAGTTCTCAACCCGTTTGAATATGCTAAACCTACCTGAATTGGGGAGTTCATTTCATGGAAAGGAAAATCTGTGTATTTTCCCAAAACCCTCAAATGGTTTACTGACCTCTGCTCTCTGGTATTGCCAACTCCTGACTGCGTCTGCCTAGTTCTTGGTCCAGAGATGAGTGTCACTGAGGACTTCCTGTGGACTATTTCAGATCTGAATGGTGACCTACAGTGACCAAACATGGTGGGCCAGACCACTGTTTTATGTGGTGACGGGTGTTTAGTCCACTGAAGACCAAAAACCTGCTCCAAGTTTCCATCCTCTCCACTGAAAATGAGTACAAGTGCATCAGCTTGCAGCCAGTTTACAATAAACCTACTCCCTGGGCTGTGGGTTAACCTCGCTCAATGTCTTCTGGGGTCAGATCTGTTACTCCTGTATGTGAAAATAAGTCTTGGTGTGCTTTCTGGATTACTGGAGTGTAAATAAAGCAAAAAGGTCTTTCACTTACAGGCTCGCTCATTGGCATATATTAGTAATGCTTATCAGCTTTTCACTGGAACTTTGATGGCATAATTACTCCAAAAGGGTAACATATTCAAAACTACCTGTGTGACTTTGGGAGTTAGATTCCTAAGAGTCTTAGTCATTATTTTAAACAGGAATCAGCTTTTTAAGCCACACATACTCCTGGAAGTTTTAAGAAAAGGCTTCTGTTATCATGTCTTTCAAATGACAGTTTCTAGGGTGAGCGTGGCAGCTCTGCCACTCTGCTCATTTCAGATATTAAATAAGGAGGTTGAAGAAACAATTAGAAAAATACTGTGGAAAATAGGTTCTCATGGGTAATCTTACTAGAGGGGCCCAAGATGTAAAAATGTCTGCTCTTCAGTTCCCTGACAGCAGGATGGATGTGAGCACGTATTTTCAGCTATGTCTTTAGGACAGCTAGGGGGGATGACTGATGTCTTGGCCGTTACTGTAGACAGAACAAAACATACATTTCTCCAGCCATGATTTGGTGCACTGAATTCGAACAACTTGTGACTGGAACAGTTTGAGTCACCAGGGCAAACATGGTTATCAGAAGAAACAGATAAACTGAGAAAACAGTCTTGCATACTCCAGAATTTATGTGTGTGTAGGTAAACTTTAATTTGCTGTCAATCTCAGATTTCTTTTTGAGCAGTGATGGATTAGTCTTGGTATTTGTGCAATTTTTAAAGCGTTGCTGTAACACTTGTAATGCAAAATCTGTTTATTTTGTGACATACCTGTGAGATAGGGACCTGCTATTTATCTCACTTGTACAGCTGGGGAACCAGAGTATTCAGTAAAGCTAAACACAGCGCACAGGATCACGCAGTAAAGTCTGCAGCAGAACAGGCAAGAGGGTGCTGAAACTGAGTCTCCCATCCCAAGAAAACCACCAAGCTCTGGTCCATCAGGTTCCTCCTCAGTGCTTCTGAGGCAGCTTTGGGGCATTTCCTTGGTTAGACAAGGTGGGGTTTGGGTTTTCTAAGGAGGACAGCTTGAGCCTGGTGATGAAGGAAGAAAGACAATGTATGTCTGGGGGAAGATGGGGAATGGGGAGCATCCCCCATCCACCTAGAGATGCCACCACCACTCCTTCAGTGAGCCTGGCCTCCCTGATGCTGGAGCAGGCTGCTCTGCAGCTTTCAAAACTCCGTTCCTCTGGCAAATCCCTGTTCTTCCTGTGCCCAGAGCCAGCTATGCTCTTTTTATTGAAGTTGATATGAGTGGCTGGGTTGATGATGAAGCCCTCTGCCCAGCCGCTGCCTCCACCACTGCTGCCCCTGCGTTCCCTGATGGAGTAGAGCCACCTTCCCTCTGTCCTGGCCTTGTTGAGGTGAGGGGTACCAGTGTTCTGGTTTTGGGGGAAGAAGCTGATGCAAAGCCAGCAGGAGGAATTTTTTGTTTTGGTTTCATAGTGAACAGTAACAATGTGAGTTTTACTGCTCAGAATGTATCCACGTTTATAGGATGCTATATTTAAAAAGGAGAAAAAATGAGTCATGGGGAGCTATGCTAATGCTGGGTATTTATGTCTGCCTCTTGCAAGGCTGAAGGCAGCAGGAGTTGAGCAACACTCTTGTGAAGTGTCTAGAGGATTTACGGATCAAACTAAAGCCCACTGAAGTCAGCTGTAAGTCACGCTGTGCCGCGCACGGGGCCCACATCTTGTACCTTGTACTGGTTACGGTGAAATACTCTTCTTGAAAACCCTGGGAGCGCTCCATGCTGCTGACATCCCTGGGCTCAGGTGGGAGCTCGCTGGGCTGGGAGGTCTTGCCCTCCCAGGGGTTACTGCTTTGCCGGCGAGGGATGTCCTTGTGCCTCTCAGGCTGAGCCTACAGCACCACCTGAGCAGGTACCCCCACCCTGAGTGGAGCAGGTGGATCCTGGGCATGTCCCGGCTTCTGCCTGCTCCTCTGCAAGAGCTGTAGTCCCAAAAAGAAGTAAGGTGGGAGTCTGCTGTGCTACGAGCTGCCGGAGCTCTCCTCTCAGAGCCTGCTAGGGACAGAGGGTTTGGATACTGCCGCTTATGGCATGTCTTGACACCAACTCCATTGGCTTGCAGTTAATGACGAAGTGCCCGTGTTAGGTTTTGTTAGTGTGCTCTGAAGTTCGTTTAATGAAATACTGTTCTATCTCAGGGTGCCAGTGAATTCAGCTGTCCAAGCTTCTACTTGCCAGCATGGCTCAGCTCTGGTCACAGTTAGGGGAGGGACTGGGACCTCTCTGCTGGGTGGGCCAAGAACAGAGGATGGAGAACGCTATGAACAAACCCGGACGGTTCAGTGAGCCCGGAAAATGCAGATTCGGTTACAGCAAGGTGCTCTGCAACTCCTCTGTTTTGCTCACCTATTTGAGAGGAGGGGTTTTTGAAGTTAGCAGAAAATAATTATTAAAGTGAAATATTCAGGTTTATTTGTCCTTTTTTGTTTTAAGAATTGGTCATATCAGTATCAATATGAGCATGTTTAAGCTTCCTTCAGTGTATTTTTGAAGGGTGCACTGGAAAACTGGAAAAGGCTGTAATGGTGTGAGGCTGGCTGTGGTTTTTGAAAACAAATACTTGCTCATCTTGCAATCTTAAAAGGGGTTGAAAAGCTTTTGAATAGGGATCTGGTTTGTATTGCTGGAAGCACAGAGCCTAATGGTGAGCCTGATATGCAATAGCTGGAACAGAGACCCACCCAACCCGATTTGAAAGGATGTTAATGGAGATAGGTACAGTGGGAATCCCATCCTTTTTTTTTCTTGAACTGGCCTTCCCACTTAAAGGGCTACTAAAACATGCCCTGTAGCACGTCTCCAGGTTCCCAGTGACACCAAAAAGGCATTTAGAGGATTTTCTTCTGTAAGTTTGTAAGCCTGTGATACAAGCTCCTTTACCAATTGGTTGTTGCAACACAGACAGACTCCAAAAAGGTATGAAATGGCAAAAAGTAAGAGGATGCAGATGGAATTTAATCTTTCAGGCACATCCAGACATTGTTATCGGGTCTGTCCTCTGTACTTAACATACCCAAATAGCTCTTGAGTGGTCTGCATAGGCAGCTGGCAATTCACTAGAGATTGTGATCTTCAGAAAATATGTAGCTGATGTCTTGTGTAATACATGGTATGGAAGCATTAGTGCTACCAGTGTAAGTACAAGACTTGCTTCATGGGGGATGTCTATCTGTAAAGTAGGACTTATGGGGAAGAAGTTATCTGGTACCCAACACTCAATCCCAGAAATAGCTATCAAGGGTATTCACAGGGCTTGTGGTGTGGGGTGATGAACCGGGAAAAGGGGGAGGTCACCGAAGGAATCACTTTGTCTCAGGAGTGCTCACTGCTGGGCAGCAGACTGGAGGTTGGTTTGGTGGCTGATGGCATTTGGTGGGGACTCCAGTCTGCAAAAAACCTGGGAGGAGACCTGCCTCAGTGCTCTGGCAAAACCCCAAACTGTTGTGGATTGTTTTAGTGAAAACAGCAGTGCAACATGAAGTATTGCCATCGTAGCACTCGGAGTATGATCTCGTCGTAAGGTACCTGCCTAGCCACAAGTCTGCATCTGACGTAACTGTCCCTGGAGAATAAGGCAGGCATCGCCTGAGCCCATCCTGTGCTCGCTCTGCCTTGCTTCCATCTGAAGAGACCTCCGTGGTAGCTGGTGAAGGACTGTAACTCAGGCTTAAAAATCCAAAGGTTACAACGAACCATAGCAATGAGGTGGCCTTAAATGAGTACTTGCAGCTCTTCCCTCAGAAAATGTTTCATAGCTCAAGGGCAGAGCACTGTGAGGGAGACTATTTCCTCCACATGCTGTGGGTGCTTTTGAATTTAATCTCCAAACAGGCAAAATAGCAGGCATGAGGAGCTGAGCAGACCATATGCTTTTCTTCAGGTTTGGTCTGATCTGAAAAGATACTGGATGCTCTGCAAAAATGCTCTGTTGAGCACTGTTTCCTCTGCACATTCTGCACAATGGCTCCATGCAGCACAGAGATGCTGGTGCAATTCTGCATCACCCCTGTCCTGTGAGCAGCGAGTGCTTCGTTACGTGAGATTTACCTGTGGAGTGTTAAGTCCATCTTCAGTAGTTTGGCTTGGAGTGAATGCCTGCGGAGCATGCGAAGTCTTTCATGTTGATCACCAAAGTTAGCTAAGGGGATATAGAATTTCTTATTCTTTTTACCACCTAGCAAGTCTGTTTAATTAAGCATCTGGATTTTGAATTATTTAATAACAGAATGGTTTCAGTCAACTTTTCTGTTAGTAAAAGTCTCCAGCAACCCATTTTTAATCATTGGATTTTTAAATTACAAGCTTCGGAAACTCTTCGAACTTCAGGAGGATGACTTACTGGATCTGGGAGAGCAGAGAAATACAACTCTTTTTCTAAGGTCTCCTGAGCATTGCAAGTCTCTCCCTGTTTACATACCAGCCTCACAAGAATATGGGAATAAATGTGAAGTTGTTGAAGCAAAGCACAAAATTGTGTTTTCAGGCGTATGCTGACTTGAAGCATCTGTTTGATTTTGTGCAGAGCAAGGATAAATCCTTTTGCTGCACAAAACACTGGGAGCAATTCTCTGGTTTGGAGGTCAGATTGCCTGATCTGTTTTGAGGGGAAAAAAGATAGGCAGAAATAACATTAGTTGTGGTTCGCATGGTCTGGGGAAGACTTGCAAAGGGGTGGATGGGTCTGGCCGAGAGCTAGGAAGGCACAGAGAGGAGTTGTTTAAGCCAAAGAGATGAAGGGTTGCTGGGTGGAGGTCTGACACCTTCAAGGCAATGAAGGAGGAGCTGGGGAGGGTGAAGAGGTACCTGCTAGTGTCCTTGGTGAGGCAGGAGGGCAAGGTTTCCTCGTGGGCAGCAGAAGGTGAAGGACTTGCTGAGGAAGCTGCTTGGACCTGACAAGCTCCCAAAATACCTCCCACCCTCAAAGTGCTCCACCTCCCCAAGCCCTCCTGACCCCAGGCTAATGTGCTCTGAGAGGGGTGCACTTCAAAAGCTTTCACAAGCTTAGGGGTGGGTGGACACGGTGGGTGGAACTGATGACCCAAAATAGCATTTCCCCTTCCTAAGGCTGGGTGCATACCAAACTTGTGTCTCTGTGTGGTAAAAGAATATGAACCAAAAGTGCTGAGAGATGCAGTGGTTAAATTGAAACATGCTGTGGCAGGATGAAAGTAATCTTGTCCCTTACCAGCCTTAGTGCTTTGGGGCTATTTTTTTTTTTTTTAGTGGCTGCAATACATGCCGTCTCTATCTGTGCTTTTAATAAAGATATTTTTATATGCAGAAACATGTCAAGACACCATCAGAGTAAACTATCCCATGTTGTGTTGTAGCTCACAAGGTCAAGATAAGACATAAGGATCTCTACATTTGTCTTTCAGTTCAAATTTTATTGTCCTTGAATGTACTGAAGCATAATAAAAAGAACCCTGTGTGGAGTGAATGTCCCTTAAGGAGAACCCAGCAGTTCAAAAAAGGGTCAAATCCAAATTTCTTGCTCCTTCTTCTGTGAGTCCAGTATTTAAAATATAATCATAGAATGGTTTGGGTTGGAAGGCCCCTTAAAGATCATCCAGTTCCAACCCCCCTGCCATGGGCAGGGACACCTTCCACTAGACCAGGTTGCTCCAAGCCTCGTCCAGCCTGGCCTTGAACACTTCCAGGGATGGGGCATCCACAGCTTCTCTAGTCAACCTGTTCCAGTGCCTCACCACCCTCTCCATGAAGAACTTCTTCCTGATATCTAATCTAAACCTCCCCACTTTCAATTTAAACCCGTTACCCCTTGTCCTGTCACTACAGGCCCTTGTAAAAAGTCCCCCCCAGCTTCCTTGTAGCCCCTTCAGGTACTGGAAGGCTGCAATAAGGT
Organism: Eurypyga helias; assembly: GCF_000690775.1. NCBI lineage: Eukaryota > Metazoa > Chordata > Aves > Eurypygiformes > Eurypygidae > Eurypyga > Eurypyga helias. Next base: position 71,964 of record NW_010243195.1, on the reverse strand, counting down.
CTCCCCGGAGCCTTCCCTTCTCCAGGCTGAACAAGCCCAACTCTCTCAGCCTGTCCCCATAGCAGAGGGGCTCCAGTCCTCTGAGCATCTTCGTGGCCTCCTCTGCACTCGGTCCAACTGGCCTATATTCTTCTTATGTTGAGCGCTCCACAGCTGGAAAATTAAAAAAACACTGGGTGCTTGGCGCCAGAAGCGAGATTCCCCCTTGGGGCTCGCCCCCCCACCTCACCGGGTAAGTGAAAAAATGATCAGAATGATAATGAAAATGAGAGATGTACCTGAGTTGCCAAGACTAAGGCTAGCATCTCTTGTTTAAAAATAATGGCACTATACAGACATAGGAATGGCATATGAGATCTACCATGAGATTAGAGCAATACAACACTGCATCCCGCCATTTTTGAGAAAAGACGTTCATGTCTTAACTGCATTGTGATTTTGCAGCAGGATGGGTGTTACTTCACAGCTGTGTGGTGGATGGAAGGAAAAAATGGATCTCCCTGAACTCTGGTGGTAGAGCCTAAATGTTTCTGTGAAACTTCTCAGCCAAGATCTGTAGGGGATTGAACTCATGAGAATCTGAGCAAGGAAACCTGTTTACACTGGAGAGCAGAGTAATTGAACTAAAACAATGCTCTGGAAGAGCTAATCAAGGACCAGGGATTCTTCTTTGAAAGTAGCTATTGACCTAAAAAGCAACTTTGGCCAGTTACTTCGCTTTATTCAGTTCATACATGGTCTTACCTGTGGAACGACCCTTGCCATTGCCCAGGTACTGCAGAAGTCTTGTACGAATGTAGTTGACCACGGCAGGTACAACTGCACATCGTACCACTCACAGTCAAGGAAAAGTGAGCGTGTCCAGCCCCAGTAAATGATGAGAAATGCAGTGATATTTGTGTTTAACCAGTGTTTTATCCTCTTGTCCCATCAAAGGTCCTTATCTGCTCCGTCACCAATACTGAGTGGTGTGTATGCTGTCTGCTTTGCTGCAGGGAGGGAGCTCCTCGGTGGGACCTCTCTTGGGGAGCCTGACTGTACAGTTTCTGGAAATCTTTTAGCGCCAACCCAGTGATTGGACCAAAGGCATCATTTTTGGTGTGGGGCACTGGCAGGCTGAGCACTTACAAGGCTGACTTCTGAAATGAGGATTATTGTGTGTGGTGTGTTTCCCCCATGTAAATGCTAGAACCAGTTTATAATGCAAAAGCAGAAGATGATGTCTGGTGTGTGTGAAAGATTTGTGGCAGCGGCAGGCATGCCTCACCCTTTTCCTTTAACTGGGGAAAGACTCTGCTGTCGCTCTTTATTTTCTTTTTTATTTTTTTTCCCCAAATGGCAATTGATTTTTGAGGGAGTTTATCTTTTCCTGAAGTTGGGAGTGAATTTCTGATGCGATTGCACAGAGGTAGTGGTGGTTGGAGCCCTGCTGTTGCCTCGTTTGTCGGAGGTGCTTCACGGGAGTGCAAAGCACTTTTGAGGTATGATTTCCCGTAGCACGTTAATCCAGTGAAGTGCTGTAGACTTGCTTACTGGCACTGTTTAAACCCATAATGCAGCACCACCTGCCAAACCACGGGGCATAATGGAAGTGTTAATGAATGTACATATATACCCTCCCACGCAGCTGCAAGTTGAATGACTTAAAAGTTGAGGCAGAGGGTTTAGTCTGAGCATAGAAGGAACCAGGCTTAGGATATCCTGATGCAGGTTTGTGCTGAAACTGGGGGGTGAGGCGTGGCCACAGGGGTCTAGAGTTGGTCAACTGACCTGTCGGGTGCTTTCAAAGATGTGTTGATTTTCAGCTGCTGCTCTCTGATATATGGAATCATGCACTCGTGACACCCAAGAAGAAACTTTAGCATTCAGGAGCAAAGTGCAGGTGCTGAGCAGCACCGGCTGGGACCCTGTACGTCTTTTCTGAAGGGGTATCCTTGTGGGATGCTTCTCTCCCGTGTTGGCAGAGTGAATCCGCTCAATAGGAGGGAAGGCTTGAGTCATGCACGGGTAAATTCTTCCTCAAGGGTGGTTTGGCCAGTTGCCCGCTGGTCTGAACGTCAGGGTGTACGTTTGCCACCGGGAGGGCTTGCCCAGGCTGGCAGGGAGCAGGAGGAGGACAGCAGGAAGGGAGCTGACAGCCAAGGAGGCTGCCAAGGAGAAGGGCTGAGAAGTGTTGGGGCTGGCTGGGGTGCTGGCAGTGTACATGCACCCTGTCCTCAGGTGGGTTCATGGGGACGCTGTGGCTTTGTGGAGCAGAGGAGGGACCTGCACAGCACCCCCCCCCCCATCCTGTTCCTCACCCTGGTACCTGGCCTGGAGCTCTGCCCACACTCTTCTTTCAGACAAGCCCATTGGATTTGCCAGATATGGAGTTGCCTCCCCATCATGTTGTGTGTAAAAAGAGGCTTATGCTCTCGGCAGACACTGTAATGAACCTGGAAAAAATGACTGTTATGGGTCTTGGGTCAGTGATGAGATCTTGGCCCAAGTTTTCCAAGTGACAGAGTAATGACATGGACCCAGGAAATGCCTGGAAAATAGCCTTCAACACAGTTCTGGGATTTAGAATCATGATATTCCGCCTAAAATCTGCCAAGTGCCTATTTGAGTAAACCTGGGAGGTGGTGTTTGTGTGAACCTGGGAGATGGCTGCTCCTTCATCTTCTGGAGTCCGTGCTGGTGAAGCTCTGCTAAAGCTCCAGCATCACAGGGTGTTCTGTGTCTTCTGTACCTGTAAATGGGTATTAAATCCGTTGGGGGGAACAAGGAGGACTGCTCTCAACCCAGGAGCCTGGGAAAATTGACAGAGAGCCCTACAAGCCTGTCCTGTGCCCTGGCGTGTAAAAGTGGTGCAGAAACATCTGTGCAGCTCCATAGCTCACAGGTACTTCCAGGGAACAGTGCGATACAGAGAGGGGATGGGTGATCTGTCTATTTTTCCATAGGATATGGTCAATAATAGCCTTTTTTCCCTAGAAAGGACATAGTCATGATTCAAGTTTTGCAGAAGATTTGCAGTAGAGTGTGGGTTTTAAGAAGTAGCCTGGAGATCCCCACTCTTCTCACCTTTCTCCATCTGCCCCAAGAGAGGGAGCATCAGCCTGGGACTTGATAGGATTCACATATCTCCTCATGGAAATGTTATTACCAGAGACCTTTGCAGCCTTCAGCTCTTCACAGCTGTCTGAGGAGATGCAAAGTGTGTTTGCCAGGAGGGAAGGGAGTCTTTAAAAATCCATTTACATCCCAAAAGACATCCGGTAGCAACATTGGAGATGTAAAAAGCATTAAATACAGAATTGAGCCTGACTGGAAGACAAAGTTGGAGCCAAATGCATTGACTGATTTGCAGGAGGGTGACTGGAATGAGATGGCCCTGTACCCTTGCTATCCATAAACCATCTCCAAAGCATCCGTAGGTGCCATGAAGTCTGTGCGTTGGCTCAGCCACGCCTGCCCTGTGCACAGCCTGTCCCTAAGAACGCAGTGCCACAAGCCATGAAGGAGGTGGGTGGGGTAGTGGGTGCACAGCTTGGTCAGGATTCGATCAGCACCCCTTGTTTTGGCAGGGTGGGGCTGTGAGCATGGCCCATGCTGGGCAGTTCTGGTGCTGCGTCGGATCCCCCCACGGCTCCATACTGTGGTGCACAAATTCGTCGAGTGGACCGCTCCCTCCTGCCCAAGGGGATGCTGGCTGAGGCCATGAGGGCTGTGTTGTGCACATCTGGCTGTGTCGCCAGCAGCAGGGCCGCGTGCAGGCGGCAGAGCATCTGGCTGCAAACCGAACACTGCTGCAGCACTGGGCTGTTGCTTCGGAAACCTTGCTGAGCAGTGTGAAGGCAGCAAAACCACCCAGGGCAGTGGATGATTTGGGGTCTTTTTACTGGTGTGTCAGCAGACTGGGATGTGTAAGAGGGAAGCTGCCCATTTCCAGGGATTGTGCAAGCAGGAAGGGCAGCTATTGGAATTCGAAGCTGCTTCCTCCACTGTAAATTTGTTCTTGTTGTGTTATCTCTGGCTGGGCAGGGCAGGGGAACATCTTGGCTATCTGATTTTTGCTACAGTGTGTTTAGGTCAGCTTCATCGGTTCCGTGATAACACAGGAGAGGCATACCTGGCCTCACTAGTGAAGAATTTTCAAGAGTAATACGGGAATCTGTCATCCCCCAATGTCTCCTGAGAGAGCTTTGGAAATAACTGAGTAAGGAAAGGGATAGTGGATTTCAACACAAAAGTAGTGATGGAAGTAGAAGTAGCTGAGCCATCCACTTCCTCAGGCTGCAGTTACAGTGCAGGGATGCTCTCTGTTCACACCTGGGCAAAAGACTTGGGTCAGCCTCCAGTGGACACCCCAAAACTGGCAACCATACAGTTTTAATGGAGGTCTGAGAGAGAGAGGAATGGATCTTGCGTAGCTGCTTCCTCATCACGTATCTGGACGCTCCTACAAAACCAGTAGTGGCAGTGCTGTAACTCTACAGATGACCCAAATCTGATTTAAGTGTTATCTTTATTTTAAAAAAAATCAGAATAATCTGGCTTCTGCATCTGACTGTTGGCTTGTCAGAGTGACAGGAATCTTACGTATTTTGAAAAGGGCACTACATCACCGAGAGAAATGGGCTGAAAATTAATAGAGTAGTTGTGGGAGGTGGAGGAGTTGGGGGAGGGAAGTGGAGTGCGTTTTGGATGACATTTGTCAATATGATTGACGCATGCTGTGCTGCATTTACATACAGATCAGGACACCAACCAGCACGTGCTTCCAAGTAAATAGAAGTGAGCCCCTGTGCCCAGCCTGGCCACAGGAAAGCTGCTGCTCAGGGATACAGCAAGGGCTCCTTCTTACCGCTTAAGGATTCACAGTGGGGGGCGAGACCGGGGGCCGCCTACCACCTTAGCAATTTCCAGTGACATGGTTTTTTATTATTACTATTTGTTCAGACTATAATTCCATGTTTCCTGAAATAACTACCAAGTCTTCATCAGCCATTACTGCCTTTCACTGCCTTTTGTGCGAATCTCAAGCGCTTCATTTCTCCCCCGGTGCGTTTTCTTTCTCTTACAGTATATCTCAGCAGCATCTGTGTGGTGGGGGAGGCGATGCGATCTTGGGTTGAAAAGGAGAAAAGGTCTGGCTGGCACAGGAAGCCGGTGAGGAGTTCAGGGTCTTTTTGCACTTGGAGGAGAATTCACAAGGCCACTTCCAGGACCCACAGCTACATCTCCCACATTCAAAACCCAACCGGCTGCAGCTCTTTATTGCTGGGTTGAGGATTTTATTTCTAAACAACAGTTGGTTCATGACTTTTTTTTTTCCCCCTCCTCTTTAGTAGCAATCTGATAGTGCTTTGATCACTGCTCCAAAAGGAAATGCCTGTAATTTCCTGTGCAGGTCTTGCCAGGTGCTGGGCTCCATCAGATCTTCTGGAAGCTGATGGGAGTTGAGGGTGCTCTCACCTGACAGGATCCTCCTTATTAGAAAACCTCAGAGAGCTGAAACCTCACATGGGTTTTGAACAATGTAATGCCAGAACTACAAAGGGTGTCAGGCTCCAGCTTCCCATATGACAGATCTCTTCCATGCTGACCTCCCACTGGAGACTTGCATGCAGTCCAGCCTTTGCTCAGTGTGTCCTTCTGGAGGCATTGAGCAGGCAGGAAATCTGACAGACTAGAGGAAATCTGGCTAAGAGTTAATCATATTTAATGATAATTGGCGGTGGTTGTTCATACACCTACGGGTCCCTTGGGTCTCAAAGGTTTGGGACATGGTCATGCCTACTTGAGTGAGAAATTCCTGATTTTGGTCCTGATAAGTATGACTCAAGGAAGACAGCTGCCTCCTGAAAGGGCATGTCCCGTGTTTCAAGGGTTCTCAGTAGCTCCCAGTCCAAGGGATTGCCTGCAATGCATGAGGCTGAACTATTTTGGTACCTGGCGAGCATCTCTGGGTGTGTCGTGGTTGTTGTGGCTGCAGCCAGCAGTCTGCAAGAGGAACAGGGAGGGAAGTGTTCAGATCTTGCAGAGTTTCAGCCCTGGAGGCATTGCATGGAGCTGCTAATGCCTGCAAAGTGCCCTGGTAAAAGGGCGTAATCGAGTGAGCTGTGGCTAGAGGAAGAGTTATTAATGGCAACCGTAGGAGTAGTTGGCAGCCTTGGTGGCTGATAGTCTTCCTTGGCCTCAGGTGAGGTTGGTGTCTTTAGGTACGCAGAGCTCTGGCAGGGCATAGGTGAGGCACTGTCCATGGACCATAGCAGGCTGATGATGGAAAACTTCCCTGGGCCATGGGTTGACGGAGCTGGTCAGCATGCATACCTGTATCTAAGTATATGCTAAATCTCAGCCTATTGCTATAGTGGCCACAGGCTCTCTGAAGTTGTCAGTTTTGGAGAGCTGCAGCAGAGGAGGAGGGAGCTGGTGGTTCCCACGCAGACCCTGCTGCAGCTTTTTCTTGAGGTTTCATAACAGAATTAAGCAATTTGTGTTGCATGTTGCCATGGAGACCATAAGTCACTGTCATACTGGGCTTATCTGTCAGGGAGCTGGTGTCTTTCATTGCACTAACCTTCCCTGCAAATCCAGGGCTTGGTTCTGAGCTCGTTTACCTGCTGTAATGGCTTTGCCCTGGTAGCTCTGCCTCCAGGAGAGCAGAGCTGGAACCAGGGATAGGGCTACTCGCACATCGAATATCAAATATGTGGGGTCGATTTTATTGTTGTTGTATGTGGTCACACCTGCTCGGATGAACAGAAATTATAATGATTGACACAAGCTGAGATCTATCCCACTTGCATTCAGGGCAAGTTTTGCAACAAGGGTGGAGATTAGATGTTGTAGATGTAGATTAGACTACCTACATGTTGTGGTGACCTGTTGGGGCTTGGTGGTCCAGGCACACAAACTAAGCTCAATTTCACCATCTTTGGTGTTTTTATATTACTTGGCTGCTCCAAGGGGATAGCTCAGCCCTTCCACTCAATCCCCATGTCTTTCCTTGCCATCCACCCTACAACTAGCCACAGTTCTGACTGTCTCAGCATTACTGGCGTGTGCTGTCAGGACACAGATCTTGCCAGTGTGAATGAAGATGGTGGCATATATCAGCCTCCTTCCAGTGACTTAACCAGAGCCCTGATGGCATTCGTCAGCGTGGGTATGGATCCTTCTTTTGGCTCCTTCAAAATAAACAACATAAAAATTGTAAGATGATTATAATCAGCACTTATTAGCGTATTACCACATGCTGCTTTGTATTCAGACAATAGATAAAAACGTCTGCGCTTCGTTTTTCTCTAGTCAGGTCTACAGCCAACACGCTTGTTCTTGCTCCCATCTGAGGAGGACTCTGTCAGTACTCTTGCCAAAAACACATGAAAATCAGCCTGAATCTTGTGCACTTGCCCGTAGCGACGTAACCAGTCGGCACGGAAGCTCTGCACACAGTTTAATGTTTTCCGGGAGGTGACATATGTTGTTTTTAAGGTTTGATTTGTTGGCTGGGTTAGATGATAATCTTGTCGAGGTATGAGCTGTCGTCTTGCTTTGGTTATCAGAGCAGGTGGAGGTGTAGAGGAATTGAAGTAGTTGGCTTTCAGAGTGTTTGCTTTACGTACCTGCCTGTTGGGAGCACAGGACCAGCCATCTCAGTAGAAGGAAGTGTTGCCCTGAGCAGTAGGAACAACCCTGCAGAAACATCTAAACTTGCTGCCTTTTGACACTCAATAGAAGTTTTCATCTGTTCATGATACCATCACCTAAAATATGGGGGTTTATGCTCAACAAACCAGCCTAAAGTTCTTAATTTGTGGGTTTGTTTTCTTTTGGTTTTTTTTTTTCATCGTTATATAATTTTGGCTTGTCTCAACTTGAACAAGAGGCCTTTGCAGTTCTTACTAGCCTCAGTGATCTCACCTCTGTGATCACCCTCTCTCTCCCTCTACCAGGGTTTTCTTCTTAGAGGAGAAACTAAGAAACTATTAATGAACTATTCAGTTCTTGCTATTCTCCCCAGGCTACATAATATTCAGGCTGGTAGCTTAGATGTACAGTATGACCAAACTTCTGGAAACGATGGGAAGCAAATGCCTCGATTCAACCCATAAGCGTGTTGGGCAGAGTCATAGTTTGTACAGTGGGCTAAATATTATTCTAGTACTTTGGGGAGCATTTCATGCAAGATAAGCTTGAGGCTTCTTAGGAGTGGGTTAAAGGGGCTGGTACAAAATGTCAGTGAAAATATAATGCTTGTGTGCCGAGCAGTAGCTTGTGGTTTTGTGATGAGGTCAAAAATCGTGCACAAGCAGAGCATGGTTTTCACATCCACAGCCAGTCCCCCTGCCATGTCACTAACAATTGGTCTTTCATACCGCCTGGCCAGAGCCACTCTGCCGTGTAAAGAATGATGGGTTGAAATCTTGGCCATGGGCAAAGCAAAAAAAAAATTATCAGATGTGTTTGTGGGGCAGGGTTCTATCCAGGACCTCTGTCCTAAGGAACCTTTGAGGATCTTCTGACCCAAGCAGGATTACGTGGAAAAAAAACCTGGTCTTCCAAGCAAAAATGAGAAATCCAGTTGTAATTCATAGGTTTCTATGCAGCCAAGTGTGCTGCTTGTTGATGTATGATATTGTAAATATGAGAAAGTTGCTTACTCTGCCAGAAAGGGGAGTAAGAAACTTTACTTCGGGATGGTGGTGAGGAACTGCAATAAGACTGGTTGAGACCTCAGCTGGCACTTGGTCTCCTTCTCCCCACGTAGCAGCTGTTCTCAAGAATTTCCCCCAATGATAGTTTCAAAACAAGCAGACTTGATCATTTTTCTTCTTACTCTGAAAATTTTGGCTTGTCTCAACTTGAACAAGAGGCTTTTGCAGTTCTTACTAGCCTCAGTGATCTTGCCTCCGTGATCACCCTCTCTCCCTCTTACAGGGTTTTCTTTTTACAGGAGAAACTAAGTCAGCTCCTATACATTTGGTTCAAGGAGAAATATTTGATCTAAATCTACCCTCTTTCAGTTTAAACCTGTTACCCCTTGTCCTATCGGTACGTGCCCTTGTAAAAAGTCCCCCCCAACTTCCTTGTAGCCCCTTCAGGTTCTGGAAGGCTGCAATAAGGTCTCCCCAGAGCCTTCTCTTCTCCAGGCTGAACAAGCCCAACTCTCTCAGCCTGTCCCCGTAGGAGAGGTGCTCCAGCCCTCTGAGCATCTTCGTGGCCTCCTCTGGACTCGCTCCAACTGATCGGTATCCTTCTTATGTTGAGGACCCCGGAGCTGGAGGTAGTACTCTAGGTAGGGTCTCACAAGAGCAGAGCAGAGGGGGAGAATCCCCTCCCTCGACCTGCTGGCCACGCTTCTTTTGATGCAGCCCAGGATACGATTGGCTTTCTGGGCTGCCAGCACACACTGTCAGATCATGTTGAGTCAACCAACACCCTCAACAGCCCTTCTTGTCAGGGCTGTTCTCAGTCCAGTCTCCACCCAGCCTGTATTTGTTTGGAACTAGATTATCTTTAAGGTCCCTTCCAACCTCATGGTTTAACTACTAAACCCAGCACACAACCCAAAACTTAATTGAGTGTCTTCAATTAGAGGTCAAGACATGCCCCATCCCTGGAAGTGTTCAAGGCCAGGCTGGATGAGGCTTTGAACAACCTGGTCTAGTGGAAGGTTATGTTCTTTTCTGTTTGAAAAACAGCCCAAGTTGGCTTTTGGGCCTCTGGAAATGAAGAGTCAGTGTTTTGTTTGGAAAAATACAAAAAAGCAAAGAATTTCTGAAAAAAAAATATACTATAGGCTGAAATAAAATTATATTTGTTGGCAACTTGACTTGCCGTGTGCACGCAGAAGCCCTGCAGCCTCCTTTCCTAAGACACCACTTGGGCCAGCTGCTGCACCAAGCTCATTGGCCTTGCTCAGTGGTTTTGGAGAACAAAAAACTTAAAGTCCTCTTCCTAAGGAAGAAAAATCCATATGGTTACTGGGAGAGTCTCTAAAAGCTTGTGTGGCATAGTGGGGATGCTGCAGTCCATGGAGGTTCCCTCAGAGCTGTCCTCATCCCGGCTCGACGCTTACCCCAGCCAGCGCCGGCAGCCCGAAGGGCACGAGCAAAACCAACACGGATGGGCGCAGGTGCCTGCAGAAAGCGTCGCCACAGCTGCTCCCACGCCGGATGGCTGGCACTAAGAAAACTGATACCAAGGAAATCCGCTGCCACAGGGGATTCAAACTGTCTGAAAAGCCTCCCTGGAAATGCAGTGGTCACTGAGATGTGTGAGATGGCCACCCATTCCCATGTGAATTGAGTGAGCGTCGCTGCTGCCCACGGGTGGGTGCTCCCGCCCTGCCCTCCGTAGCGTACGCACAAAACCGCCTGCCAGGCTTCTAAGATCAGCAGTCACTGCTGTTCATTGTTGAAAGGGGACGATTCAGCAATGGCTGCCCCTTCTCCTTTCTCCACACACGTGTGCCGCTGCCCAGTTGCAGCCGGAGAATGTTTTTTCTTCTTTAAGAGTCTGTTCCTCATGGCTCACCAGAGATAAGAGGAGTGGCATGACCGCGCTGCAGGGGAGGCTGCTGTCCTGGCTCTCTGGGCTGTGTCATAGCTACCAGCCTTCCTGCCGTTGCAGCATTGGTTTGGTTTGGTTTTTTTTAAAAAAAAGGCAACACACAACCCACCTGTCATTCCTGGCCTGCCGCCTTCTTGGGTTTATTTCTCAAACTTTAAAATGAGGGAGAAGAAAGCAGCTAAAAGCATTTTTTCTGCCAGAATAGGCAGGTTTGGACCTTTAACTCTGGTTTCATCCATCATCACCGGTGCTGCCTGCAGATCTGGCCCCAGGATGTAACGCACCATTTAATGTTTGCTCTACCTCGGGTTGGGCAGTGAAGACTAGCACGGCTCTGGCTTATCAATGGGTTTTGGTCACTGGTGACTGGAAATTACCTGGAGCTTGACAGCTGCTCTGAGCCAGGGTGATTTTTGGCATGGCTATGCGGACCTAGCCCCTATAGGAAAGGTATTCAGATGATAAAAGTTTTGAACGTGCATTTGGTGGCAATTAACGATCCTCGTAGATGAGGCAGGAGTAAACAAGCCACAACAATGGGGTTGTCTGCCCTCCCAAGTGATGGGTCTGAGTCGTGGTGGAGCTGTTGGGGGGAAGGGTAGGTGTGGCTGCTGCTGTCCCAAAGGACTTTGGATGTCAGTACTGCCTTCATCCTCGCTTCTTAGGCAGCAGGTAAAAGCGGCCCTGTGCATGTTGCCCTCTTTTCGTTGCTGACGAGTGATCGGAGATGATCTCTTTCCCCAGCAGGTTTAGCACACTGGAAGCATGGCTACAAGTGCTGTTCCCAGCGAAAACCTCCCCACGTACAAGCTGGTGGTGGTTGGAGACGGTGGCGTGGGGAAGAGCGCTCTCACCATTCAGTTTTTCCAGAAGATTTTTGTGCCGGACTATGACCCAACTATTGAAGACTCCTACCTGAAGCACACGGAAATAGACGGGCAATGGGCAATTCTTGATGGTAAGCAAGCTACTTCCATGGCCCCCTTTCTCTTCTAGCTGAGCATAAATTTACATAGACCTCAGTGCCTCCCACAGCGTGTCGTGCCCTTGTGTCCCTCCCACTCTGCTGTGGGCTGCTAGGAGTTTGAGTGCAAACTGGTCTGTGAGCTGCGGCGCGTGGTCCGTAGCTGATCTCCAGCAAAGCTTCCGCTTCCAGTGGCGTTGGTTCCAGTTCTGCACAGAAACATTTCTCGCAGGAGAGTGAAAACCTGCAGATCATCATAGACATCTGGGGTAGGCTTCTGCAGAGGGTGAATTATAGCCCTGCGAGGTGGCTATTGCTAATGAATCTTCATTGTGGTTAGGCGCATCCCCTGGGAAATCACAGTGAGTGGGTAACTGAATGAGGGTTATAACCAGAAAGAACATTTAATCAAAACTGTCATCCACTGACAGTGAAGAATTCTAACACCTCTTAACTCCCATCATTCAGGCGTGATGTTTTCATATCTAGTTACCTCTTTCATTTAAATACAAGTAAGTTACCAGCCTGGAAAGCTGCTGTAACGAAGATCTTTCAGTTCTTTGAAGAAAAACCACTTAAAAAAACCCACAAACCACAAACCAAACAATCAAACACAAACAAACAAACAAAAAAACCCAGCAAATCCCCTCCCTCCTGAAAAAAAAAAAACCAAAACGATCTTGATTCTGCAGGTGAGGAAAAAGCCCTGTATTACTTAAAGCTGCATCTTACTAGTTTGTGCTGCAGGAGACAGACTGACCACAGCCTTAAGGGGGATCTTGCTGTTCAAGGTTATAAGTTTTGTTTGCTTTATACAATAATTAGGTAGTGCATAAAAGCAAGCGTTTGGTTTTTTTTGCCTCAGTTACCCAAGTGCATGTCTGTGGTCACTATCACAACTGAACTAAATTTAACCTCACTGGCATCGAGTTCCTACCTCCACCCCCTTGTCATGAGGGAGCTCAAGATCTTTGGTGTCTCTCTGTATGTATCATCGGTGTGTGGGGACAGAAAACTGGGGGATTGCCATGAGTGGTGGAATGTGCAGTCTGGTGGGGTTTGCTGTGAAGACTGTAAGCTTGGTCTGGAAAGTTCATGTCTTACTTGCATTCTTAAAGATTTATCAGATACAGTTTAGTGAGTACAAATGGCTTCAAGGTCCTTAAAGAGCAGCCTTTACCCAGTATTTAAAAAAAAAAAAACCAAACAATTTATTCCTGACAACATTTGTTTATTTAAACATGTTAGTAGTCGATAGCTGACAGAAGGGAATATTTGTTAAAGTGGTGCCCGAATGTGTCTGTTGCTGTCATCTGCATCAGAGATACCTGCTCTCAGTTAACCATAACATAATATACCCGTGCACCTTTATTTTTAACAGGCCACTGCTGTATAAAAGAAAAATTCAATTCTGCTGTAAATAAAATATTATAATGTTAAATGTTAGTCCAGAATCCAGCCCTCTAAAGTACCTTTATCTTTGCTGGTATGCCCTGTGTTCTGATGTAACAGTACCAGCTGCTGTACACATTTGTGTTGGCTGAAACAGCCTGGGTTTTGTAAATTATTTGAAAGTAGAAAAAGCATCTTTCACTGAATATTTGGAATTTTTGTTTAGTCAAAAAAACCAAAAGCTAACCCTGACCTGGGGTGGGAGTGGGGAAAGAGGTTATTCTCCAACAAGCAGAAATTTAACCCTGTTTTTTTAATGAAAAAGCCTTTCTTTTGCTCTGATGGAGTTCAGTGTCTGTACTCGGGCTGAACTGAATTCAGCTGTGGCCTTGAATGGCATGTTGGGAATCCCTGACTTCCAGAGTTTGTGGGCCCACAGATGCCTTGCAGCCACAGAAGTGAAACTGCAGCTTCTCCTTCTCTTTCCTACTGCTTGAGATTTTGAACAATTAGAATTTTAGAAGAAAGTCAGTGTTCTTGCTTGGAAAAGCATGTGAGCCTTTACCATCTGCCCAGTAGAAACAGGCATAAAGACTAACACACGTGCCTTCTGCCACAGCTTTCTGTCATAGGCTTTGGATCTAGGCCATTCTCAGAGGTCACTGAGACAGCTTGGACAGCTGCTATTGCTGTGTTTGCATGAATCACTTATGGCATAAAATTAGGGACAAACATGGTAGGAAGGGTGAAGATGCATCATGATAAATTGTAGATTTTCCAGTTGCCCTTTATGACCAAATCCTTTACAAGCTGATGTTTTGTGCAGTGCTTGCTGGGGAGAATAAGCTGCCCACCCCAAAATAGGAACTGGTTCTAGAAGACGAGACTACCAAGTGAGGATACAGCGTGAGGGGCTCTGTAAGTTTTTAAGTTTGCAGAAATAGTTATTTAAACTATTGGCATCCAACAACTTAATTAAAAAGAAAAAGCAAACATAGCCCGCCCTCTTCCAGGCTGTTGCCTGAGCAGTTCTGTTCAAAGCATCTCTAGCATTTAGTATCTGCACCAGCATTATGTTGTAAAAAAACAGCTTGCATAAAGCATTTGGCTTCCCTTCATGAAGACCTCCACCCACATTTATTCAATAGCATTAACTGGCAGTGTGATGAAATGTTTGACTTGCAGGTTTTTTTCTTTGCTGAAACCTTTTACTGAAAGGCTTAAATGAAATAGGCTTTTATTTCAGATTTTAGACCTTGGAGCCAAACCTGCATTCAAACTCTTCTTTTACATATTTGCTGTCTGGCTTGGGCATGTCTTTGTGTCTATTTTCTTACCAAAGAAGAGACTGTGATAGTTCCCTGCCTCCCAGAAGATTGTGGGACCTGTGCTTGGTGTGTTCAAGTCCAGCACTGCACCAAAATGATTTATTGTTGGCCTTATGCCGGCTTTATAAGACCACAGATGCAGTGTTTGGAGGACAAGTGTTGCAGAGTGGAATAGGGCATTTAACCCAAATAAAGGATGCAAAGCCAATTTGTGGCTAGCTGTTTTTTTCAGTTGCTGCCACCCCAACGAGGCTTTAAGATCAGTTTCCAGTCGTCTTCTGCATATGTTATCTTCATTTATTCCCTGCTGTTCATACTGAAATCAGCACGGTGATGTGCTTGGTTAAATGCATTCACGCGCAGGTGCCGTATCGACACATCAGGTCAGAATTAAGTGGGGTCAGGGTTAATTTGCTTTGATTAGCTGTTGCTCCAATTGAGTTCCTATCATTCATTTTGTACACTCCTTTCTGTGTGCAGGCTAACTTAGCAAATAGCAGAGGATTTCTTTTTGTGTCGCTGCAAAATGCTAGTCTGGAATTACTAATCTGGGCATGAAGCCAAAGTGGCCTATCTTAATAATGGCTAAAAATTCCCAATGGTTCAAAATTCCTTACGGCTCATAAACCACACAGAGATAAAAGGTGGTGAGGAAGAGGAGAGGAAGAGATGGCCACAAGCACGTGGCTTGGGCATGTTGATGTAGTAGGCTAGACCCTTAGCTGTTAGGAGGGTTGTGCCAGCAAAGCAAGGAGTTGTGCCTGTGTGTTGGGTGAAAGGAGGCTGTAGTTTCCCTCCTCTTCCCTTTTCCCTCCCTGGTATGATGTGATGAAACTCACTGCCTGGAAGTTGTCTTCCTACTCCTGAGCTCCAATTTTCCTTTTTTTTTCTCTTCTTCCCAAGTCCCCCTCTCAATCCCTGGGTGCCCTTGCGTTGGGCTGGACCTGCGCAGCCCTGGTGTACACCCCTGCGGCGTAACAGCAAGCACCGCTCCTTCCCCTGGCCTCCCGCTCTGCCCTTTCTACCCGTGTCTCCCATGCATCCCGTTTTGCTGAGGGTTTTTACTGCTAGTCGTCCGAGGACAGGCTGTCTGCTTTTCTGCTCAGGAAGCTTGGGAAGGATTCAGCCAGGAGGCCAGCAGGAGATCAAAGGTCACTTCAGACTTGTAGGCAGAAGGGTTGGTTTGTGGCTCCCTTTTTTTTTTTTAATTTAAACTTTGGGTAGCATCACTGAAAGAATTAAAATTCAAATGAAGTTTGCACTTTCAGTATTTTATTTGTGTGTATAGTGTCTCCCCTCCCTTAATTACTGAGATTTTGCAACCTTGAAAGAGGGGTTTTTGTCTTGGGTTGTGGGGATTTTTTTCCTGCCAGGAAAATTTTGATGTCGCAACATGGAAAACACAAGGCTTTGAATACTTGCCCTTTGTTAGAGAAAGAGCTCCTTTAAAGGCTCGCATCTTTATTCTGTTTATTGATGTGGAAGCCTTTCTTCTGAAGGCCCCTCTTTTCTTTTTCCTTAAAAAAGGGCAAGAATTCAAGTATTTGGGTTTTCCATGTTATAACATCTGTGTATTTAGTTAGGGCACAGAAGAAGGGCTCATGAAAGCCCCAGTGTTTCCCCGTCGCATGTTTTTTCCTGAGGAAGGCTGTCATGCTGGAGGCAGTGTGGCTGTATCTGAGAGAGAGCAGAAGCATCAGTGACCAAGTGAGGCATCTATCTCGCCTTGTTCGCAGCACGGGCACCTCAGACCTCTTCAGAGTGACTTGGGGTGGGGGAATATAAGCATCCTGACCCATGCAGCCCCTTAAAGGCTTGCACATGTACTGCACACCTAGCCAAAAGGATTTCACTGGAGACTGCTTACAAAGATTAAGTTGTACACATTGTGCTCGCCTTTCTGAGCATGAGACTGGGGTAGGCACAAACAGGTGTGTCCCGTCCCTGAGCTTCGTGAAATGTGGGACTATTCTGGATGCTGGAGAGCGAGGCAGTCCAAGAGCCATGTTGAGCTGCTCTTAGGACCAGCTTCGGCAATGTGCAGTTGCTGCTTGGAACGGGCTGCTGGTGTCTGATTCAGGCAGTGAAACCCAAGGACTGAAGGACAGAAACTGGGTTTAACCTGCCTGTCTGGTCATTTTTGGTCCCTTAGATACAGTGGACAGTGGAGAAACTCTCTTGAGTTGATCTGTACACCTAACTACCCATCAGTGAAAGATAAAGATGTAGGAGGGAATTTTGCCTTGGTATGAAAAGAGAAGAGGAACGCATCTGCATAACCAGATCTGAGCTCCCCGAAGGCTGGGAAGGCTGTGTCTGAATCTGAACTGAATCCAGCTTAGCCCCTAGAAAAAGCAGTGCTGTGACTTAGATTTCATAGGATGCCTCTGCCCTTACATGCCTCTGTCTCTGGATGGGCACTCAGCACACTGTCAGTTACAGAGACGTAGCCGCAGAATATACCTGGAAGCACCAAGTACTTCTATTTTTGGCCACAAATTCCTGTGTACTGCTGGGCTCCTGTGTCAGCTCAGAAGTGCTCTCTAAGCAGCCGCACTCTTGCCTAAGCCATGAAGATTCACAGAAAAATGGTGTGTGGAGCTCTAAGGGGGCAAGGCTCAATTAGCATGGAGTTCATCACAACAGTTGGGGTCCCATCCACTGGAAAGAGGAAAAGGCCATCTCTTCACTCAGCAACCTCTTACCTGCAAAGCAGGAGACCTCCCTGCTGGGCTTTCACAGCCTAATTGCTCTTAGTTTAGTCTCCAGCTGACAGCGTGATAGCTCTGTAAAATGGCTTTGCCCTCTTCGGATGTCTGTTCCTACATCACACATGGTCCTTGGCGCCTCTCTCCTCAGTCTTTACCCAGACGCTTTCGTTAACACTCCTCCTTGCTGCTTCTTCAGTCAAGTTTGTGGGAACTTCACCAAGTTTGCTGTCGGATGTCCCTGACCGTGCGCTGATTCCAGTTCTTGGAAGAATGAGGTAGGGGAAACCTGCTGTGCTTTGGTCCAGCCTTGTTTCCACACTGCCTTTTATGCGCTGCCAGTGGGGCAGCTGCCAGTAAGAGGCAACTGCTGTTTTAAAGTGTACCAGGGGAAGAGAGAGCTCACAGTTGTTCTCTGCTCATGATTATTTCTACATCTTCTGGCATCCCATCTGCAGAAACGGGAATTTTAAAAGAAGGTGTATGCTGGCTGACATTCTAAATCTCCTTACCCCTTTGTGAAGCCAGGCAAATCACCTTCCTAAGGCCTGTCCTTGCTACTTTCCCATTTTTGTAGGCAAGAACCTTCTTGAATCTTTTAAGCCACAAGATTACACCAGAAGCAAAGCCACTTGCATCTCTCCCTTTTTCAGTGCTGATGCTTTCCAGGATGTAGTCCCATCCTGCCTACGAAGGATGCAGATCACACTCCTCTGTGACTGTTTATAATCCATGTAGCACAGAAGTGCTAGAATGGGGTGTTGTCTTTAGGAAGAACACATTTAAAGTTAAAAAAATTACTTTCTCTGGCTATCCACATGATGCTTAACTTTGCCTGAATGACCCATCTGAGATTAACCTTAACCGTCACTGCTGCATGTCTTTTACTTGCATTTCCAAAGTGCCATTTTCAATGCTGCCTGGACTTGCTCACCTTTCTATGAATGGTGCAAGGGAATTCCCTTAAATAGCAGCTGCTGACACAGCAACTCTGCCTGTGTTTGGTGTGACGTTGTGGCCAAGATCCAGGTGAGGTAGGAGTGGCAGGATTGCAGCCCTGTGCTGTCTCCCAGGCTAGTCCCCTGCCCCCTTGAAGGGGATGGAAAGCTTCGAAGAGGCAGCAGCTAGGGATGCGTTGAAGGGTGCAAGAGCAGAGCTGGATGCTCCTCATGCATTTCATGGGATGTTTGCAGATGTGCCAGCGCAAGGGGAAGTCCCTAAGCAAATTACCATGCAGGATACAGCACATTCATCTCCACCTTCCTGCCCACGGCTTGTGCTTGGGCACCTGCCCTGGCTCGAGGGGGCGGAGGGGGAGGGCAGGAGAACCTGGCCCCTGCAAGAAGCTGTCCCACTCCACCACAAGTTGGATATGTGTGTTGGAGAGGGGAAGGGAGTGTGTGTGTGTTGGTTGTCAGCTCTCAGCCCTACCCTGATACTGCGTCCAGCTGGTGCAGGAGTCAGATGAGGCCAGACCAGCCTCTCTTTACAGGTTGGGCGGGTAGGAAGGATTAATTTCCTCTTCCATCCAAGCCACACCATCCTGGCCTTATTCCATGGTAGCAATTCTGCCCAAGGCATAGAAATTCACCAGCACATGTGGTGTCTTTGGGTTGTTTTTCTGTTTTCTTTTTTGTTTTCTTTTTTGTACAGTCCTTAAGAATAGCCTAGATGCTTTTGAGATGAGACCTTTGTTTCCTAGATTTAGAGGGGAGAAGCAGGATAAAAAGCTATGAAGAGACACCCATGACTTTCCAGCAAGCTCCAACTGCTTGGCAAACAAGCCAAAATCTCTGGGTCTCTGCAAGAGCCTACAAGCCCTTTTCACCTTATGGGCTCATGGAAACAGATGTTCAAGACCGGCTAAGGCTGGTGAACGAGTAAGGCTGAAGGCTCTAAAGGGCCTGTCATCACCAAGTAAGGTCTCCAGGTCTTCCAGTGTAGCTGTCTTTCCTCCAGACACACCGTGAAGGCGTGGGCTGGCCCGTGGGGTGCGGTGTGATGTGCAGGGTGCCTGCCGCTGGCCACCCATGCTGAGTCAGCAGGTAACGCCAGGAGCAAAGCGGACTTTATCCTGACCCCATCTGGAAGTTGGGGCAGCCTGAGTACTTACCCCTTGCTAGGACTGTGGGCCTGCTCAGACTAGAAAAACCCGTATTGAGCCCTGCTGCTCTGTCAGCAGTACGTTCCTGCCACAGTCTCCATCCAGCAGTGCCCTGGGCTTTCCCTGTCACTCGTGGGCAGCAGATGCTAACGCTGTGGCTGTGCAGCGGAGGCGGAAACAGTTTTCCCACCCAGCCCAGTTGACTGGGATGTGAAAATGTTCCCAGTCATCACGAAGGTCCCGCATTTGCCTCTAGGATACAACGATGCCTTAGGACTATTACTTCTAAGCAGCCGATGCATTTTGAGCTCATGCTGTGTTTGTACTGGCATATCCTAAGCTGATGAACTCCTCTTGTACCCTCCTCCTGCCAGCCAAAATCCTGGCAGCGTACGAAGCTGGGGCCCAAGAACTGACATTGATGATGTGCGTCAATGTGTGGTGTTTACCCAGAAGGTCCGTGAAGGGACCCCCTGCAAGGCAGAGTCATGGAGAACCAGTGAGTTACAGTTGCGTTAGAGAGGAGGTTAATGTAGTGGGGAACAGCATCTGTGCTACTGCCACAACTGCGGTGTTTTAGGGGATTTGAGCATAGATTTAGGCATTGTCAATGCACAGAAACACAATTGTTACATAGGATATGCAAGTCACTTAAAGCATTTCCACCTGTGTTAACTAGCTTCTCAATATCAGCACACCATTTGGGACTAAATATTTAAGGGGAGTTCCTGAAGGCTGTACCATCTTGCTCTGAAAGCACATAATTGTGTAGAAATAATACCCAGGTATTATTGAGAAAAGGAAAATGCTTGTAGCTATTACTCTTGGTTGTCTCCCAGCAGTGCTTCACCATGCAGTTTGTAGATTGTCCTTGACATTTAAACTGGCATTTACGTACTCTTCCAGTCTTGGCTTTTTCCGTGTGAGAGAGAGCTGGGAAGAGGAAGGCTGGAGGGCTGCAAAATACTTTGAGCTGTGTCTTGCCAGAGGAGCAACTCCCTAAAGTCAGTGGTCAGTATTTGGTACTGGAAAAAGAAAGTAAAATCCACTCAGTCTTCTTCCCCTTCGTTTGCTCCCAGCCTAGGCACACAGTGATGAGTAGGGTCTGGCAGTGGGTTTTGGTTTGTAACAGGAAACCACCTTGTCCATCCAACTGGCTTTTGTCAAATCTTGCGGCCTTTGAGAGGACCAAGCCCAGCACAGGCAGAAAGGCCATATAGGATGCAGCCACAGGTCTTCACAGTAACTAAAACCTTTGTCTCTTCTGTCTTAGTTTTGGATACTGCGGGCCAAGAGGAGTTCAGTGCAATGCGGGAGCAGTACATGAGGACTGGAGATGGTTTCCTTATAGTCTACTCGGTGACAGACAAGGCTAGCTTCGAGCATGTGGACCGCTTCCACCAACTGATCCTCAGAGTCAAGGACAGGTGGGTGCCATGGAGCCAGGCGCTGCCTGGCCCTGTTCCCGACGCTCTGGACACTGTGCTGTGGGGGTGGTTGCACGTCTCACCCTGCCTTTTACCTCTTGGGTGTGCCGAGGTAGATCCTTGCACAGTGTATGTGGGTTAGTAGACTTCCATATGAGGAATAAGAAGTATTTTACATTTTCTGATAAGCATCTAGTGCCTTCAACATGGAAAAGTTCAGTAGTGTTACTGTGAGGTGAAAATGGGTCTGGAAGGGAGAAACTCCAGCCAGAATGGTCTGGCAGAGCAGCGTGAGAAAGGCAGACACCTTTGAAGGTAACCAGTTTGGCTCTGAAGAGGGAGAAAGATGCTCTGTGCACAGTGCAGGCACTTCGGGAACTCCAGCAAGGAGTCAGCAAGCGTTCAGCCCTAATCCTTTTGTATGTCCTGGTAGCATCCTCCTTTCCCTGGCTTCAGTTTATGCCAAACAAACTTTAGAAGGTGCTGCATGATTTGGGGCCATGAACAAGTGTATTGAAGGGGAAAATGCCTCACGTTGGAAGGAACTGTATTTCTTACGTGTAAGTTAATGCATCGTGCTCTGCAGCAACTGTTTTCAATGAATAAAACATCTCAGTGTGACTGGGGAGAAAGCAGGAGAGGTCACCTGCTCCCCTCCTTGTGCGTGCATGAGAGAAGGTGGTGCTGAGAGTTTAATCATGGTAAGAAAATGTGTCCTGACAGAGCGAGGGGAAGCTGGCAGGGTTTTATCTCTGAGATAACTCCCTCTTCCCATCCCAGTTCAAGAGGCGACAAATCCATCCTCACTGGGTGGGGTGTTAATTAAGCCCTTATATGTCTGCAGCTCTGAAACACTTAGTTTTTCCATTCATAATGGCTTTTAATTATGGAAGTCATCAAGAAAAGCCACCAGAGGGTTCGGGCCTCATTGCTGGCTTCCTTTCACAGCTCTGAATAACTTCCCCACAGGAAGGGTGGACTTGTATCATGTGAGGTTCACAGCTGACAGCTCTTCCAGTAAAGCATCCAAAGCAAAGCCCACAAGAGTGAAAAGTAAAGGAAAAACCGCCCTTTGATTTCATCTGAATGAAGAAAAATGTCAGTCACTCAGTCTGCCTCCTGGATAAGGACAGTCTTTTCTTCACTGCCAGCTACTGCCAGCTCAGCTTGGGGCAAATTAAATCTGTTTCTGAAAGTTGAAGACAGGACAGCATTTCCTGTAACCTGCCCCAAAACAATGTCGGTTTTATCTAATTTAACTTTGTGAAAATAAGGTGTGGTATTCATTGTTTTGCTCTGGACTGAAACTTTACCCCTCCGTACGCTGTGCAAGCACTGCGGCCGGCGTGTGAGAAGCAGGAAGTGAAACAGGCTGGTGAGGTTGTTTTTGTTCCCCGCTCAACAGAGCTCAGGGAGCTTAGCACTGCATCCAAAACCTGAGCTCGTTCAGAAAATTGCAGGAGCAGCATGAGTAAAGAAACTGTCCTGCCAGACCCGCAGGTAGCTGGGAGCAGAGCATCATCCTGGTTTTCAAGCTAGCAGTCAGTTTTGGCAACTTAAAATCCAAAGGAATTGCAGGCTGCCGTGTTAGCAGAGCTGTTCAAAGCCATTTCTTTCCACAACCTTCATTACAGTAAAACTTCCCACTATAGTAGCTTTGTCCAACTAGCAGTCGTATGGCTTACAACAGGGAACAAAGTCCCCACAGAGTTTTATGCCTGATGTAAACAAGGCAAATGAGATACTGTTCAAATGTAATCCCTTTCTTATCAATGTGCCGCAAGCCAAAAAGGGATCAAATAATCCAGACAAGCAAGTGTTTTGCTCCAGAATGATCAGAGTCAAGATATATCAATGCTTAAGTATTAAAATTAAATCAAAGCCACATTATCAGAATGAATAACTGTAAGACTCATTTAAAATGCAGAGTGCAGTACGGTATTTTTCCAGCCAGAGCAATGGGGCAGCGTGCCAGAGAGAAGATGGAGCCCTTATCGTCTCGATGAAAAATGACACAGAAATGCTGTTTGAAAATCCAGAGTTACTCAGGGAAGTGTTTTATGCAGCAATGAGTATGGCCAGCTGCTCCTCACCCCAATGAAATCAGCTGTGTTACAGCAGAAAACACTGGGATCATTTTAGGAGGGTTTCAGGTTGAATGTAAGAGGATAATACTGCAATAATTGTCAGTGATCAGAAGTGACCTCCTCCCTAGCAGCAGGTAAGGGTCCTACAGCACCACTTTGTGTCACGCAGCCGGAGGAGAGGCTGTCTTGTGGGAGGTGGGGTAGGAAGCAGCTGCGCTGCCAGGATCTCCTGTGACACGAACTAGCTCGGTTTGGTTTAATCGTCAGAGCTACGGGGCTTTCTACCAGGGGAGACCCTGGCCCACACAGCTGGTCAGAAGAGCCTTGTGCGGGATGTGCTGGGGATAGATGGGTCTCTTCTCAGGCGCTGGCTGAAGACAGTCACTTGCGTGATAAAGCTAGACAAAGACTGAGTATTATTACAGAGGTAGATGGTGTTGGTACAAAAGGATGGTTGGTCATCAGGTTTTTGCTCTGCGATTCCAAGCAGGAGATGGTAGGTAATGGCATCTGGAAGCTTAGCAAGACTCTTTGGTTCCCTCCAGCCTCCTTCCAGCCAGCCTTTCAATTTGTTTTGGGGTTACAGCTGATGGGGATCTTTGCTCCCAGTCGTTTTCTCCCCCATTTCATGTCCCTCTAAGCACCAGCTCCCAGAGTCCATCTTTTCTTCCCCTGTGGTTGCTCTCAGTGGGTGACCAGGACAGGAACTGACACCAGTTCCTCCACCATACCTCATTACCTTGCAGTGACGAGCAGCTGCCAAGGTACGCAGTTCCTGAGCTGCCTTAACCGTTACAGAAGAGGCCCAATCTCCTGCTCAGGATGTATCTCTGTGTCTGTTAATTACCTGACTAATTCTGTAGTTCTTTCTTTACCTAGTTGGATCTTCAGTCTTAGCAATTATCAGGCATTGCAAAAGCGATGTCACCGAGTCCCTGAAGTGCCTGCAAATAAGAATGAATGTGTGCATGCATGCAGCTTGTCAAGTAATTTTTTATAATATGAACGTACGTGTAGCACAGTCTGTGGAGTGATGCATGCTCATTTGGTCTTTCTTTGTATTTCTTTACACATATGTGGTATGTCTCTAGCTGAAAATGTTAAAAGATGTCAGCATCAGAAAGTGAAACTTCTGCTCAGCATTTTGTATATTAGTCTACTAATAATTGGGTGGTGGGTTTGATTTTTTCCAGAGAGTCCTTTCCAATGATTTTGGTGGCGAACAAAGTTGATCTAATGCATTTACGGAAAATTACAAGAGAACAAGGAAGAGAAATGGCAACAAAACATAATGTAAGTTTGCGGGATTGTTTAATTGGTTGTTCTAAGTCCCATTACAGGCATTCACAATTGAATTCGCTGCTCATTTGGAGCTGAATTAAAGCATTTCTCTTACAGCTGAACATTTGCAATTATATTTTTGACTGCTACAAAGTAGTAGCTACACAGTTTCCTTTCAGTAGGGACAGTTGATCATTGAAACTAGAACCTCTGCGGTGCGCCAGGGCCATCATGCAGCCACATGTACAGGGTGTCTGCAAGTGGTGAGAAATGTGAAATGTTCAAAATGAGGAAAGTGCACCCTCCCAGGGTGAAAAAGCAAAGCCAGACATTAGGAATTATACCCAGGAGTCCATACAAAGTGAGCTTGTTAAAGATAGTGAAGTTACAGGGGTGTTAAGCCTGCCTAAATCTGGCCCACCATCTTAGCTCTGCATTATTCATGCCATAGTTTAGCCCAAGAAATTGGTCTTGGACGGGTGTAGCTGAGACGATACTCTGCTAATCACCTCTACATGCCAGCAGCCCTGAATACCCAGAGGGAGGCAACAACTCCCGTAGGAGGAACTGAATGGAAAGGTGAAGGCAAACAAGCTTTGAGACCTCTTGGAAGCTTGATGTGCCTAAACAGCAAAGTGCAGTGTTTCTGAACAAGCCACGATGGGAGTTTGGCAGGGCAGGTGCGCTCTCTCCCCAGGGAAGCTCATTTCTCTAGAAGCCAGGACACTAATCTGCAACACAACATGTTGCACCCATCTGTACGCACATGCTTTGGGAAGGGCCGTGTACGAAAATACCTTATCAAAGGCAGTTTTATAAATCTGCCAGCGTGCTGGACAAGCACTCTAGGAACCCCCATCTGGCTGTCAGACTTTGAAGGAGAAGATCGTTTTACACTGAAGGGGAATTGTAGTCATGAAATATTCATGCAGTAGTCCTAATAAAATGTGGCAAGCAAGAATTTTTGGCAAGTGCTCGTCTTTCAACAACCTTCAGCTATTTTCATGTCTGCAAGCACAACTTAGGGGGAGAGAACATCTGACGACATGAAGTCTGTGATTATTCTTCCCGAAACCCAGAGCTCTGATAGCAGTTGGTTTGCCTGGTGCTTGTTCCAGACCTTTTGTAAGCACTTGCGGACCTTGCTGGGACCGTGAAGGTGTTGATAGCGGTGTCATGACAACACTTTGTTTACCTTTATTTCTCTGGTCTCTTAGGCACCCAATTTCTCCAGCCTTTAGGGTTTTTCATTTTGAAACTTGCTTGCTACCAGCATGTAGGCTGTTACCAATCTTTCGTGATACACTTCTCTCCTCCAGATTCCCTATATAGAAACGAGCGCCAAGGACCCACCTCTAAACGTTGACAAGGCCTTCCATGATCTCGTGAGGGTAATAAGGTAAGCTGCAAACTCTTCACTTGCTCACTGCCCGTGGACAGGACGTGCAGGAGTCCAGGCCTGGAGAGCCTGCTTTGGCAGAGCAAGGGCCAGGGGTTCAGTTTCGGTTGGGGGTGGGAGATTTCTGGGGTTTATTAAACTTTCTTGTGCTGTATGTGCATAGGGATGTTACTAGCACTTCGTTACCCTGTCAGGACATCAGTGCTAGGCAGGTTGAGAACTAGCCGTGGCCATGATTAAAATACATTATTCAGTGAACTGTGCAAAGCCTACTATAATGATCAGCTTTAAAAGGCCAGTGTTAAAAGCCCTTTTCATAGCTTTGTCCTCTCAGGGTCTCGTGTTGCCAGAAGTTAAAAAGGACTGGCAAAAAATTCTACAAAATTGTAATGTTGTAGGTGACTTCTAAGATTTTCTGCTCACTAAATGGAAAAAATTAAGCTGCTTTGTATGAGAAACAGCATGACCTAATGGCTAAGCCACAGGTTTCCTCCTCAGACTGCAGAGGTTTGTTCCCAGTTTTGGCATGAGCTGCCTTTGCTTTCTTTTGGCAAACGCCTGCTCTCCGGGCGAATCCCTGCTCCGGCTGCTGGCGTGAAGGGACTGACTGCCTTCCAAAATCCTGGCTGCCCTGCAGGAAAAGAGCTGCACGCACATCTCGGCTGATAACCTCAAATCTCTCTGAGAAGATTTGTTTTCCTGGCACCAGTTGTCTGCCAGATTTTTCTGGGCCCTCATTTTTCATGTTTTGGGAGGGTGCTGAGCTGAAATCATGCTCCTCCCCGCCGTGCAGTCAAAGTGCCTCGCTCGGCAATTAAACCATGAGGCATTTATTCACAGTATATCTGTACTTGTGAATCTCTGAGCACAGCCTCAAGTCAGCCTCCATCAAAAGCAGATGGTACTGCCCACTCTTCCCACATGTCTCAAAAGCAGGGGGCAGAAAGCCTTTGGAGAACTACAGAGCTGAGTTGGAAATGTCCCAGGCTGTTTCCCAACTGTTCTCAGCATTAGTTGGACAGAATACTACTTTTGTTTTACAGGGAGCTCTTGCCACCATCTATTCTACTCTGGGGAAAAAAAAAACCCACACATAACAAAAATAAGATGGTGAGGCTCTCTGCTATTTCTACATATCATGACTCCAGACAGGCACAGGCTGGAAGGAGGGTTGTAATGAGACATTGCTAAGTTCAAGCTCTGAACATGCCAGAACAGGTGATGTATCTCAAGTTCCCTGAGTAGTTACCGTGACAGTTGTTACCAGACAGGTGAAACCCTCTGTGGCATCAAGGGCGCCAGAGATGTGCTCGAACTCAGGTAAGGTCAGAGAGCAGAGAGATGCTGTGTGACCTAGCTGGTCATTTGCCACAATGCAGCTTCGCTTCGTCTTTGGACATTGCAAACTATCCACAGCCATAGGATGGCATCACCCTCCACGTATTGCTTTTCTCTTCTATAAGTGAGCTTTTCCAACTGAAAGGTAAATTTACAGCTCCCTAATAACTGTGTCAGTCCTGGAGTGCTTTCCAAATGTAGAGGCTCCTCAGGGCCCATGTGAGTTTGCAGGGTGAGGATGCTTGTTCAGGGTTGGCACTGTTTGTGCTCTTTGCACTTGGCTAATTCCCAGTTTATTTATCATCATGCAAGAAACTGTTGTTTGGAATTAACCCAGGAAGGAGTGAAGTGATTCAGCTGCATCCAGCTCTGGGGGCCCCAACATCAGAAGGATGTTGACTGGTTGGGGTGAGTCCAGAGGAGACCACGAAGATGATCAGAGGGCTGGAGCACCTCTGCTGTGGGGACAGGCTGAGAGAGTTGGGCTTGTTCAGCCTGGAGAAGAGGAGGCTCTGGGGAGACCTTAGAGCACCTTCCAGTATCTGAAAGTTCATGCAAGAAAGCTGGAGGGGGAGACTTTTTATAAGGGCCTGTAGTGACAGGACAAGGGGTAACAGGTTTAAATTGAAAGTGGGGAGGTTTAGATTAGATATCAGGAAGAAGTTATTCACAGAGAGGTTGGTGAGGCACTGGAACAGGTTGCCCAGAGAAGCTGTGGATGCCCCATCCCTGGAAGTGTTCAAGGCCAGGCTGGATGAGGCTTTGAGCAACCTGGTCTAGTGGAAGGTGTCCCTGCCCATGGCAGGGGGGGTGGGACTAGATGATCTTTAAGGTCCCTTCCAACCCAAACCATTCTGTGACTCTATGACTGTGTCCAGACAATAGATCTTTTAATTTTCCCGATAGCCCTTTTATGCTGCAGCACTGCATACGCAGGCACTGTCACAGCAGAAATCTTGAACAGGCGCGGGACATGATTTTCTGGCTCTTTAAAATAGTTCCAGAACGCTGTGAACAGCTTGCAGCCACTTAATGTTTATACAAATTAACTTTAAAGTATTTTTTTTATTTCAGCTTTCTAGTTTTGATCTTTAGAGTTTCGTGGTTCTGAAGCTTCCAGCCTTCATATGTGCTGAAAAAAGAAATCTTATTAGTCAAAGCTGAGTTTTTCAGATGGTTGCAAGCATTTGGGAGCTGAGGCTGTAAGAAAAACACCAGATAAAGCCATAACGATTTGTTCCCCAGCTCTGTCTTATTCTGGTCTGAATAGCTTGGTCTAAACACTCAATTTAGTGCCTGGCATATTACATAGCGAACAGGCTGGTTTCCAACTACTCAGACTCTCAGGTTGGTTATTTAGACACTGAATCTGCAGAAGCTGCTGGTGTTGGTATGGTTTATCTTGCAGTAAAATCTAAGTCTACGGGCTGCCTGTCAGGTGTTCGAACTACAAAGCTTTCGTCTGTTGAATTTGCACCACTCGGCTGGCTGAGGGGTGGCTGCAAACGGGTGCAGTTGCAGGCAGACGTGTGGGCAACGCGTTGTCTTCCCAAAAAGGGAGAAGCCCTCAACATAACATTGGGTTACCCACCCGGCTGCCGGGGCACAGTGCAGGACAGGAGTGCTCTCAGCTTCTGGTGGCTGTGACTTCAGACAGCCAGGGACATCTTTCTAGGGTCAGCTGTCTCTCTGTGCTACGGTGCTCTTCACAACGTCCAGGGGAGGCCAGAGCCCCATCGACAGCAGACTTTGTTTTTTCAGTATTAATTTTGAACCCCTCTATAACCAAGTTCACAGCAGCGCAGCTGGCTGAGGGCAATGCCAGCTGAGAGCAAACCTTTACTTCTCTGTGCACCCTGTGTCTCTTTCATCCTCTTCCCTAATGAGCATTAGCAGCAGTGTGATGGATGACGTTGCATTGCTTAGAGCATCCCTGTTTCCCAGAACAGCCCCTGGCAGGGGAGGAGGCAGCAGTTCATCCAGGGCAACCGGAGGCATAGTGCCCTGGCAGGACATACATCCTGGCCGTTAGCCTTAATGTGTGCTTGTGGCTTCTTTCCTCCTTCCTTAAAAATGCAGGCGCTTGTCTTGTTAGCTGTGTGCCATGAAAAGCCCCGTGGGTGTGGAAGGGCACATGGAGATATTTATGGAGATACATATGCAAATATACATATGAACCCCAAGTTGCCTTTCTGCTGGCTGCCCAGGGCTCAGGATGCCCACATCCAACCAGCCCAGTCACTGCTTCTCCTCACCTGCTTATTTTCCTCTGTCTCCCAAAACAGGCAACAGATCCCAGAGAAAAGCCAGAAGAAGAAGAAGAAGACCAAATGGCGAGGGGACAGAGCCACGGGCTCCCACAAACTCCAGTGTGTCATTTTGTGACGGGACTGCCTGGGAGAGCCTTGGATGGCTCCCTCCTCCTGCTGCGACCCACCGCCAGCCCAGGCAAGGAGCAGCAGCGCGACGCCCGTGTGGCCCCCCACGGCGGCTCGGACTCGGAGGAGGCAGCTGGAGGGGGTCCGGACCCCCAGAGAGGGGCTGTGCGTCAGGGCGGCGTGGGAGCCACGCAAACGGGAGGCAGAAGGGATCAGCAGGACCTTGTCTCTCAAACATCCCCAGCGCCTTCCAGGGGCCTCCATGATGTTTATTTAAAAAAAAAAAAAAGAAGAAGAAAAAAAAAGTGTTGGTTTTATCTGCAAACATTTCTCCTTGTGACCCGTTTCTGAACAGCCATGAATAGCCCCCCTGTTTGGTACAGTCGTCTTGTATGTGTGGGGGAGGGGAAAGGGCTTTTCTTTTTTTTCTCTAATTTTTTTTTTTTTTATCCTCTTCTCCTTTTTCGTTGTTTGCTCAGCAAGCGTTGGGTTGCAAGGAAACACGGCCGGGGTTGGATTTTTTGCACTGAACTCTCTCTTACGCGGCAGTGCCAAAACACGACTTCATATGAAAGTGCATAGATTTGGAGGAAGAAAATGAATTCCAGCTGCTCTGGGTGCTC
Source organism: Eurypyga helias (assembly GCF_000690775.1). NCBI lineage: Eukaryota > Metazoa > Chordata > Aves > Eurypygiformes > Eurypygidae > Eurypyga > Eurypyga helias. Next base: position 42,369 of record NW_010243195.1, on the reverse strand, counting down.
CAGACATTGTGTCAGACTCTGGAGGGCAGCCAGCTCACAGACCATAAACTCCAGCTTAGGAAAGGAGGTTTGGGCTTGGATTATTTTTTTTTTCCTGACTCTTTGTCAAGAGGTTCTGTTTCTGTTTTGTAATTTGGGGCATGTCAAAGTTAAGACATTTTGTTAACCTGGAAGTATTTAAATTAAAGTAATTTACAGATGGAAGGGTATGTCATCTTTGAGGGGGAGGAGGGAGAGAGGAAGTAAAACCTAAACTGAATTTGTTTTCTGGGTGTTGAATTTCTCCCTCATAAATGTGTGTAAAGTGGTGTGATCTAAATCCCTCTTTATTACTCCTTAACCTTTCCCTGCAAAGCCACTCTTGGGTAGAAGAATTGTTTTGCTTTTCCCAGGCTCATCTCGCACACATACAGAAAAAATCTGTTCATGGGCTTTGGCTCAACGTTTCTTCATTTCTTCTCCCCGCTTTGCTAAGAGCTGGTGACTTGAAAGGAAGAGGTGTTTTGCAAGTGACTCAAGTGGGATGTGTCTCTTCGTAGGTTTACTGTATCTAAAATGTCTCCCTGAAAACAGTAGAGATTAAATAACTGTGCCTTAGGAAAAGGCAAGGCAAAAAACCTGCAGCCATTCAAGCTGCCATCTGTGGCACCAGAAATACGGTTGTGCAAATCCTGGAGGGGCCACGTTTTCTCTCCCACCCTTGCTGCCACTAAGAATTGCGGTAGCAATTTTTTCCTTAATTTAATGGATTGTCATCTGCTGGACTGAGGCCATCAGCTCCATTCACAGGGTCACCAAACCCCTTTAAAAGTAACAACTTGCTTTTTCAGCTTGAATCCTATTCAAATATGCTTTATGGGCATGACTTAAAATATTGGCAGAGCATGAATGCCTGAGATTCGTGGGTCTGAGTGCAGAAAATCCTGGTGTTGGGTATCGAAGATCTGTTCAAGATGGTACATCATCACAGACTTAGTTGTTTATGTTTGTCTTTGCAATCTATTTGCCACCATATTCCGTTTCTTGACTCCTTGTCAAGCCACCCTGTGAAATGGGAGTTGGCTGCTGATTGATTTTCAGGTGAGTGCAAGTAATTAAAACATTTTCCTAATTCGTCCAGTCTTCACCAGAAGATGGCAAATGTCTGTGGCTTAGTAAGCTGCTTAGCATAACACTGGCTCCAGTGCCTCTGTCCTCTTGTGTGGTGACGTGTGCTGGGGATGGATTAAGGGGGGGGATGTTGGGAAGAAGTATCTTCCATGGACTCTTTGCATTGGATGTGGGCCATACGCTTCAGTGAAGTTGCAACACCCTGTGTCAGCTGAGATCTGGCTCCAGACCATCACAGCATTTCTCCCACTGCAACGTTTCCTTGTTGGCTGAACTGTGGTGACCGAAACCATCCGGGTCAAATCCGGGCTCTTGGGACTTGCCACTGTCTTCTGGGGGTGAAGAGCTCCCTGTAGGCATCTCATTTGCTCTGTCTTGAAAACCTCTGGTAAATCAGAAGGTGGCTGGTATGTGTGACCAACCCAATTTGCTGTAACCCCCTTTACCACTTTCCTGCCAGAATCTCTGTCTAGTCTGACTACTGGCTTAATTTTTTTTAATTATACACAACTAATGCTATGGCATCCCGCACACAGGAAGATGATAGCATTTTCAGGGAGCCCTGCTAACACCCCCTAGAGCCCTTCCACTTAAAAATAACCTGATTTCTGCTGAAATCCCTCATCCTTATTATTTTTATCTAAGCCCTTGGGAATTCTTGCTTGAAAACAGCATGTGTGTATCTTGAGTCACATCTGCTGGATACGCAGCACTGCGTGTGAGAAATTATCTGCCTTTTCTGAAGCATCTTAATTGTTCAAATTCTTTAGCAGCTAACAGCTATTGCAGAGTAACGGGGGGAGGAGTGGAAAGAAGCAGATTAACAACTAAATATGGGTAGTGGAAAATGGGGAAAGCATACCTGTTTTCTATGTTCATCAACTTGTTTATAGCAAGGAGCGTTCTCCAACAGGACTTGCATCTCTAATGAGTCTAGGGTGCTCAAAATAGGAAGGTGTACAAAGCCCATTTCCATCTAACTCACCCTTTTGCATTCAGTGCTGTTAGCATGCCCAGAGCACCTTCCCTGCCATATGCAGCACCTAGAGGCCTGGGTCGTGAGACACTGTGGAGCATCCGATGGTAAGGGACTCGTGCCGTGGTCAGAGACAGTCTGGAGAAGGATCCTGTAAGGGTGTGCTTGGTCCAAGCTGATGGTCCAAGTGACCTAACATTGTCTCCAGCCCCTGGGTAAATCTGCGTTCGCTCATCTTGGAGCAATCTGGTTTCTCTTCTGCTAAACAAGAATTTAGAAAGGAGAGCTGGCCGTAGCCTTACCTTGCTTTCAGTAGACAACTAGAAAATGAAAAGAGGAGAGGTGTAAAACATAGCAGATTCATTTGTATTTGATAACCAAATGGTCTCCTTTTTTTCATTTCAGATACCGTATAGTATTTGTAAAGCAACAAAACGATTCTTAAGCTACCGAAGTTTTGGCTTTGTAAAGGTGTAATTCACCTCCCCAGCCTGGGATCTCACCCCAGCTGTACCACTGCCTTCAGGTAAACGGCATTGCTGCTTCCTTGCTCAGGTCCTTCTGCCTGTAAAGCAGCAATAATGGCACTAGCTTGTTTTCTTGATGGCTTTAGAGACATACGGCATTTATTGTACAAGCAAAGTTGTCTGTTTCCTTTGCATCTCATTTAAGGAAAAAGGGGAGGTGGGAAGGAAGAGAAGGAAAAGTACCTGGCTAAAATAAGTATTTTCTCCTGGCATGAGCAGAGGATTTAATTATCCCTTTTGCCTGCCAACTCTAAATGGAACAAAAGCCTGAAAAGAACAAAAAAAAAACCAAACATAAAACCCCAACTGTGCAGTCCTATGGCTGGTGGGCTACCTAAAAACCTGCTTTCTTGGCCAAGGCCAGGGCTATCGCTGGCAAAGCTGCTCAATGACATCTGGGTACATCTAAGTAAACCTTGTTCAGATGATGGTGCTTAGCAGAAAAACGCTAGAGATGGTGAACAAGACAAGCAGGAGCTTAACGAGGGGCTGAGATTGCTTGGTTTGGATCAGATGTTTCAGTTTAACAAGAGGCCATTGCAGTATGTTGTTCTGTTCCTTAATCTGTCATAATTAATTTTGGCTGGCTCTTTAAACCTACAGCTGTACTTGAATTTGTAAATTGGGGTAGGCTGAGGGTTTTAGACATACATGATGTGTCTCGTCTCGAGAGGAAATGAGCATTATTAGGCACAGAGAGGACAGCACTGCAATACTGGCTTAGACTTTTATTTTTTTTTTGCTTGTTGCCATCCTATGGCCAAAACCGACTGCCCAGAGCTTTGTTCTTCTCCAGTGATTTCAAGGGATGTTCACTAAATGCTGCTGAAGTGCTTGAGAAGGAGGTGATCCCCACGAACCTCTGCTAAGAGAAGACTATAATGAGGAATACAGAATATATGAGTGTTTTAAGAGACACAATGTGTGGAGTACTCCATGTGTCAGGGTTGAAATGCGTATTTACTAATGAGAGGGAGAGAGAGGGCTTGAAAGAAGTTTGGCACTAGAAAAATAGCCAAGCCCTGTGACAGCTGCCAGCTCAACCTGTGTAACTGGGACTGGGCAGAAAAGCTCTGTGTCTGGAAATCCAAGTTCTGTGAGTTGGGGTTCAGTGGCCAATCTCTCTGTTGTAGGCTGGGGAGAAAGGAGGACCTTTAGTGTAAGTGAAGTGCTGCGTTACACATCCAGCCCTACAGTAAAAAAGAAATGAAGGATGCTGCGGCCAGCGGTCATACAGGCTCAGTTCTGCATCTCGATGTAATTAATGCCATTTGGGATGCCTTGGGGTATCCAGGGCATTCGCCTGGAAGTTTCAGATGTAACACATCTAGGACCTATGAGAGATCTTTGCCTTTCTGGAGCAACAGCTAGCAGTCAGGTAAGGTTCACCTGAGCATCTGATTTGGCTCCAGGTGCATATCTTCAGGCAGCTAATTCAGCCATGATGGTTTGAGAGCCCTTTCCTAGTTCACAGCAGCACTCTGAGAAAGACTGTGGACAACATTTCAAGACTCTCTGGATATTCTAGCTCTTCTTTTGCAAAGGGTTCTCACCTGGTTTTTAGGGACTCACCAGTGCATGAAAACAAATCTGAAAGAGAAGTCACCAATTTTGCAAAGTGTATTAATTGGATCTTGCACACAGGCTAAGCATTCTCATGAGTATCGCTTGCACAATTAGGCTGTAAATAATTCAGTATTTGGCTATCAGGGATTCCATCAATATTATGTAGGCTTTTTGCTTCTTTTTCTCCTGCATGCGAGGGGAATAAATATTTCATAGATGATCTCACAGACAGTTTCTGGGATGACATGGGACTTGCAGCAGAACAGAGCAGGAAGATGACTCCGCGTGTGCTGGATCCCACGATAGGGAGAGATGAGGAGCATGGAGGTATGCTCTGTCTTGGGGTGTTTTACTCACCACTGTGGCAAATCCCTCCAGCTCCAAGAAGTCACCAGTAAGTGGCCAGCAGGTCAGGCAGGCCAAGTCTTCCCAAAGCAGGAGAAATGTGCGGGCACTGCATCGTGGCTGTGTGCGGCGCCAAAGGGAGGGGACCAGGGGAAGGAGGCTTAGCGTGTGAGACCCCCCAGGTTGGTTGAGTGCAGGGTTAGTGTTCCTGACAGTGCTGGGATGTCCTGCAGTGCTGAGTGAGGAGTAGAGACAGGCAAAATCACCTCATCCTTCTGGCAGTTTTGGGACAGCCTTTTTATTTCTTTTGAATTGAGGGCTCCCTTTGCGAAATCTGGGGTACCAGCAACATCATGCCAAGCCCAACAGAGTAGTCTGTCTTGCCACAAGCATTACAGCTCCTCTGGTTTCCGTCCCTCCTCCCACGTCTCCTCTGCAGACCAGGGCATGTAAACGTAGTCTGGGAGCTCAGACTGGGCATGTGGTCAGGTCCAGGAGCCAAAGAGGAGGGACTTGGACAAAATCCTGTATTTGCCCAATAAGAGAGCAGGAGCAAGAGGAGGAGGAAGGAGCTTTGTGAATTGAGAGCCTGTTCTGTAAAGCCAAATCCTCTGCAAATCTGGGTAACAGGCATTGTACAGTCTCTCATTAGGAAAATCTCTGCTGAGAAGTCAGCCCAGCTGGACGAGTCACGAGCTGGTCCTTGGACTGCCCACACAGAGGTGGTTATCGCGGAGCTTCTGTGACAGCAGCTCCTCTCAACTGCTATGGTCATGCCTAACCAGCCCAAGACCCAGTCAGGTATTTGGCATGCCTCTTTGCATCTCAATAGCCCCTTAGCACAGGAGTCCTGGTGCTGGGAGCCTGCTGAAAGTCTTGGGCACATGCTTGTGGGGCAGGGGTTTCTTTTCTGCAAGCTCCGTAATAAGGGCTGTGTTTCAAACAACAGTTCCCGGGATGCGAGCCGACAAAAAGCAGGAAATTCAAAGTGAAGGCTGATGCGCTGGGCTCTGCTTACACAATTGTGGAGGTTGAACAAAGCACAATGGTGTGAGCTGGGGACAGGGTGCTGCTCACGCTCCCCTGGGAGCTTCCTGCCTTGCCTTGCCCTCATCGCCGTCTCCAGACCTTCACAAGAGCTTAAGCCGGTTTCTGGCACTGAGTTTCCCACAGAGCTGGTCACAGAGTTTCATTCCCACGTTTTTTTTTGCTTGGCTTAGTGAAGTCTCTTTGTTTCCTTCAGCACCCTTTGGCCAGGAGGGTTTGCTTGCTGATGGGAGCTGTTTGGGCAGCCTTTGGCAGAAGGTGTTTCATGGGGAAGAGAAGTCATGCCGCCAGCATGAGATCCTTAAAGTCAGAGATGGCAATCTGCTAAGGTTCTGGTGGGTTTTCTCTAACATGTAATGATTATTTAGGGAAAATTCACACAGTATTGCTGTCATAAGAATAGAGAAGTGGCACTAATGATTTTTCATTTCAAGATCTTCAAGCATTCATGAATAAATCCAACCGCTTTGCAGTTAGGACACTCAGGCGGCAGGTCTTGTTCTGTCGGCTGCAGAAATGAGAGTGGAGAGAACTGAAATGTGGAGGAACGAAGAGCTGAAGTTGGTGAGATGCATGAACACCTAGCACTGCTGGGAAACTACAACTAGGACAGACTTAACTGAAGATAAATATTAAATGCTGAAAGAGGAGGTCTGTCTTGAGTGTTTCAGTCCCTGATACAAACTGTAAAAACCTACTAGATAGAGGCTTCTTCCAGAAGCAGTGTGTTTCCCAGTATTTTCAATTGATTTTTTTTCCTAAACAATCCAACTCCTTCCTAATTTAGGATTCAGTTTATTACAACGTGGAGACAAAATAAAAATGTTCTACAAGTTCTACTTCATTTAGGACAAAAACAGTTTACTTTTTGTAAAATGCCTTTGGACTTATTGACATGACAACTTTGTTTTTTCTTACAGAACAAAAGCCTGAATCCTGTTGTCCCCTGAAGCCCCCAGTACCAGTGACTGCATCAGTGGTGGGCTGCCCTGCCCTAGGAAAACCAACCCGTGAGCACCAAGCATAAGCCATGTGAGCCCACAGCTACTTCAAGTTTCCAAGGGGCAGAGGCTAATGCTTATTTTTAAAGTGACATGTCTTTTGGCAATGTTGTCCTAAGGCAACAACAAAGGAAAGATGCTACCTAGTGCCAGTCTGGCTGTTCCTCTTAGCATCCTGAGGACTTTCAGAACTGGCCATATAAATAATGTTACTGATGCCTGTGCTGAATAAACTACTTCTGCTTGCTGGGCCAGTTAGCATCAGCCTGGCCAATGCTACAGGGAGGAAGGCTGCCTATGTATTTCTTATGTTTTATTGCCAACTAATGCCAAATTACAGGCTTATTCAGCCCTAGCAATGGACTCAGTTGGATCTCCTCTTACTGTGACCAGTATGGGACTTGTAGCATCGAAAAATAACTGGATAGCCAGCTGGTTACGGCACAGAACATTTTACTGCCCAGCTGCCTCTTCTCAGCAATAGCCTTTTACCACAAGCTCTGTAAAGGTGGGATAGAACTGGTGCTCCTCTCTGGAGAGGCTGGTGCCTTGCATTTGATGGTGTGGGCTTAGGTTTGTGTCTACTGCATGAAGCAACTTCAAGGACAGGATCAAATTCATTGCCCACCTGTATCACTAAGGGGGTCTTGTAGCATCTCTTTGGGGCAATTTGGCTGCTTCCCAGAAATTAATCCCCTGCATCGACCAGCCAAGTTCAGGAACAATTTGTCAGTGTTTTCACTTGGTGTCAGGATTAGCTGTTTTACAGAGAGGTTGGACTGCAGGAGGGTATCTGGGGGGAGAGGTGGCCTCACCTGACATGGAGACTGGCCATGTCCCTGCGCTATCCATTAGTCTCAGCTGCACCTTGCGACAACGTCCAGCAGCAAATGCAGACAGGGTGAGTGGTGTGGGCTTCTTCGGACACAGCCAGCTGTAGAGTGTCTGGTGTGTTGGGGAGGACAATATATCTTAGGGACCCCGTCATGTGTGTCAGGGTAGGGACTCACAGAAGGACTGCCCGGAGCTGGGCACCACTGTAACCAGCTGGGGTTTGTGGTGAGGGCATACTATGGTTTTCCAGATTCCTACTGTCCCCTTCTCTTTCCTACTGGTGCAGAAAATAACTCAAGGAACAACTAAACAGCAGAAAAAGCTTCTCTAACACCCTAGTCCTCTGTGTCCCTTCTCAGTAAAGGTTAGGAGTAAAACTGCCCCAAAAACAATGGTGAAAAAATTGCCGAAGGAGGAGGGTGTAAAAGGGAAACTAAGCAATCTGCACTGGCATTAGTGGTGGATGTTTCTGACTATTGCTGTTATTGGCTGTTCAAACACTTATCAAAAAACAACAACAAAAAAAAAGAAGTGGAGATGGCAGCCTCAAATCAAACAGAAGATTTCAAAGAGTTCACAAACTTTTTCTAAATATGTTAACCTTCCAAAGCCTGTTAGTAGACTTAAATAATCATGACCTAGTACTTACTGAGTAACTAAAATCTTTTTTGAGTTCACATTTATACTCCAGGAGATCATTGTAAAAGAAAGGGCTGAAAAATCCCATTTGGATGTGAATATTTAATACGGCTGTTGGGAAAGCTGCTGTGCTGACATTAATTTGGGCAGATAATCAAATAAGTATTAAAACACACAATTATGCAGAGATAAAATTAGAACAGGAAAAAGCTCTAAATTAAGCCAAAATAAAATGGCTCATAAAGCCCTATTGATGATGGCTTTTCAAACACACTGGAACTAAATACCAGTGTTGTTACTTTATATTCAGGATTATAGATCAGCAGTAGTACCTGGTATGGAAATATAGGATGGATGTTGGGTTTGTTCCTCAGAGACCCACTTCAGAGTCCATGAATATTAACCGGAGCCTTTCTTTTAAGTCCAGCAGGCTTTGAATCAGGCTCCATCACCTTCTGATCAGGGACTCCAACAATTCCTTTGATCGGCAGCTTGCAGGAAAAGCAGACGTGAAACGTATTGCAAAAGCCAAGCTCCAACAGGAGTTCTGTTCAATTACGTCTTAACATTAAACTGTAGCTAATATGCTTTTACCAGATGTCCTGATGAAATACTATTAAGAGCCGGTGCATTGCATTAATTAAAGTGAAATTTCATAATGAATTCTTTTTGCAAGGCAGCAGGGGTGAATCGGTGACCTACATAACCTCCCTTCCCTCTGAAATAGCTTTCCAAACTAATGAAATGAATCCCCCTGCTCATGGCTTGAGAGCGGAGGGAGCCGGGCTTTGCATCCCAGCTACAGGCTGCGACACGAAAAAATCCAGGCGCTCTCTGCAGAGATTACAGCTCGCGTTTCATTGTGTCTAGCAACAAGAGGGAACTTTGAGAGGCAGGAGGACTCTCCATTAAGGGCATCTTGCATAACGGGAGGCTTTTGAAAGCTCCATTAAAATTCTTGGACAGTGCCCTTGTAGAGAAGCCGGGGGATAAGCTGGCTGACCCTCTACCTTATAAACCGGCATGAACACACAGACAGTTAAATGCACATTCATTTGAGAGTAAGAGGCTTAGGGGATGTCATTAAAATATAATCCACAGTGCACAACAAATGCATGCAGCTGGCAGGCTTGAACCCGTTTTCACAAGCACTTTCGGAGAGGAGCAGGAGAATAAGCGTTATCCAGCTTGTGTATGCAGGGAGTGGACAGGAGGAGGGGAGACCCCTGTTCCTGGGCATATGTTTTTAAAAGCAAAAACATGCCTGTGAATTCCGATTATGCCTGTGTTAGTATGTTTTTATCCACGGTGGTTTGAGATTAAAAGCGATTTATGATGTTCCTAATTCTCAGCAGTCTATGTTTCACTAAGCCATTGCAGTGCAATCAAAACAGTGCCTGTACCAATGCTGGATTGTGCCAGCGAGTCCTAATTGCCTGAAAGATAATGGTGTCATTAAAGTCTCTTGCCCCTGTGAGCCTTGTGCTCCTCGACAGAAAAGATGCTTTTATTGTTGGTTTCAAAGGAGCCCTCAGTCACTGCTAAAGCACATTGTCCATTCAGAGGTACTGGGAGGCTGTCTTCTGTAGCTGCTTTATTTCTCTGCTTTTCCCTTCTCAGGCAGAGGATGGGGGAGGGTAGTGAAGACAAACACAGAAAAAAATGTTGATTTTTCATCAAGAAATCCAAAATACAAATCAGCTATTACTCAGAAACCATGAGGGGAAGAAGTGGCTGAGACCTTGCACTGGTTAGGCTTGTAGCAACAGAAATGGAGAGTGCTACTGCAAAAGGAGTCACAGCACAAAAAATGCCAGCTTCATCCATAAGTTTCAATTCAGTAATGATTTTGACAGAAAAGCTGTGACCAGCTTCTTTATTCATACAAAAGTCATGTGGCTCTGCAGTCTAATTCATAGCCATCCTTCTTACTGGACAATTTCAATTAAGAAATGACCTCTCCCTAAAACATGCAATTCTGCTACATAATTTATTCCTCTCTTCATCTGGTAACATCTTTCTAAAAGGCAGAAAGACACTTATGCAGGTAAATTAATTGCTTGTCAGTTTATGGGTGGGGGTTTTATTTCCATGGAATCCTAGAATGGTTTGGGTTGGAAGGGACCTTAAAGACCATCCAGTTCCAACCCCCCTGCCATGGGCAGGGACACCTTCCACTAGACCAGGTTGCTCAAAGCCTCATCCAGCCTGGCCTTGAACACTTCCAGGGATGGGGCATCCACAGCTTCTCTGGGCAACCTGTTCCAGTGTCTCACCACCCTCTCTGTGAAGAACTTCTTCCTGATATCTAATCTAAATCTTCTCATCAACAAACATCCCCAAGCTCTCAATCCATTCTCCACCCAGCCTGTACTTGTATTTGGGATTGCTCCGACGCAGGTGCAGGACCTTGTGCTTGGCCTTGTTGAACTCCATGAGGTTGGCAGTGGCCCACCTCTCCAGCCTGTCCAGGTCCCTCTGGATGGCTTCCCTTCCCTCCCGCATCTTGACCGCGCCACACAGCTTGGTGTTGTCATCAAACTTGCTGAGGGTGCACTCAATCCAACTGTCCATGTCACTGACAAAGATGTTAAACAGCGCTGGTCCCAGTACCGACTCCTGAGGAATGTCGCTCGTCCATGGAATGGAAGAGTGAAAGGAAAATTTATCTGAGTGCTGATTTGTGGAGAGATGGTTTACTCCCATAAGCTCCAAAGTACAAATGCTCTGCTTGAAAGTACCACGCACCAGCAAGGCAAAGCATTTTCTCTGCAACGCATGCTTTTGATGAGCACTCCAGATGATGTTGTAATGGCCTGCCATAAGTCTCTTAAGCATTACTGAGTGTGCATTTAACTTCAATGGTTTTATGAGGGTAGCAGGTCAGATGGACTTCAGCCCTCTGCAAACAAAGCCTCTTACTGTATTCAGCGGATATTACTTGTGCTAGGTCTTTAGAGATTAAATACATCTCTGTTCAGTTTTGTATGGCAAAAATGCAGAAAATACTTGTTAATAGGCTACCTCTGCATGTCGCTGTGATTTTTATGTGGTCTTGTATTGCTAAACCCAGTGACTTAGAACCCCAGCCCCAGGCTCTTTGACTGAGCAGGGCACTGGGCAAAGGAAACTGAGAGGTGGTTGTCGAAGCACAAGAACCAGCAAGGCTCAGAATGCAGGTAGACAAAAATAAACTGCTTCTTCACAGAGAGGGTGGTGAAGCACTGGAACAGGTTGCTGAGAGAAGTTGTGGATGCTGCATTCGTGGCTCCCTGGCTATGCCCTGCCAGGCACTCGCTCTGATGCCCAAACCCTGCAAAATGTGAGGTCAGATCTTAATCCAGTGTATTCAAAATAGACACCAGTTTACTTGTTTTTATAAAGGACCAGAGCACAAATGGCAGTAAATGCATGAGCCTTTTGGCTTAATCCCATTTCAGACACAAAAAAGAAAACCTTGCCTGACAGCCACAAGCTCTCTGGGAAGAGTTGGCTCTTCCTATGTTTCCCTAACTATAATTTTACACAGTCATGTGCTGTCATACTCCAATCCTCCTCGAGTGTCACTTGAAAAAAAGGAAAATCTGTTGTCAGTTATAATGACAATGCACTGAAGATGGCTTACAGCAGAGAATGGAGCTTTATAGCAGCCGGCTGTGACAAATCTGGGTTGTGAGAGAACATTGTGTGTGTCCTAGAGATTATAGCTTTTAAAATAAAAACCTCATTCTAGTTCCCTGGGGCTTTTTAATGAATTGCCACATGCAACATTGCCTTAAACGAAGCCTCAGTGATTACCCATCTGACTGCAGCTCACTTGATGTTTACAAAATAAAAGAACAGCTAGCACCCTGAAAACCCTAAAACAACTTGAAGAGCTCTACCGAGTCTAAGGATGCACCCCACTTTAAAGGCAATGAAGTAGGAGGCACCAGATGAGAGAAAGCTTTCAAAGAGGTAGGGTTTTGGAGGCTGCCCCATGTCTTACCGTGGTTAATGTTGCTCAAGGGGATGATACACCCATCTCTGAATCATGGACCAGTTACACCACACACAGTCCAGGAAACAGACTGATGGCCTTAAGTGCCAGTCAGATGCCAGTATTATTCAGACACCCAGATAAAGGGAAATCGTGTTTTACACCACTGGCAAGAGCTAGGATGAGGCCAGGAGCAGTGGTCCTGACGTATGACTCAGAGGGAAGCGGTTCTTGTTGGACCATGAGGATTACGGTCCAGTGAGGCTTGGGGTAATGTGCCTAGGGCCAGGGATGTCCAGTTCCATCCAGACACTTGTTTAAACATATAAGCACTATGTTTTTTCCCTCTTGGATAGATGTGCTGGTCACAGCATTTATCTCCGTGCATTTGGCTTAGGTGTGCATGTGAAGAGTCCAAACTACCACGGCTCCCTCTGCAGTTGTTGGATGAGATGGGCTCCTCTCCCACATAATACAGGCTCCTCTGCAGGTGACCAGGCAGGAAAGCCTGCCTCCCTCCAGTGAAAATACAAGGGCCTCTGGAGACCACAGTCCTAAATTAGAAACCTCATTCAAATGCTTCAGGTTGGGTTGTGCAAAGGCTCACCTCAGTGCCAAGAGTTGGTGGAGACCTCTGGCTCCCCTGTCCCACCTTAACCACCCTCTGTGCCCGTGCACTCACTCTGCACCCTCTGAGGCTCTCCCAGTCCTGCTACAGCCTGTACACACAAACCTAACAACTCCTTCAGGTCAAACTGTGTTTTAAAGTATCCCAAACTGGATTGCTCAGAACAGGCTCTGTGCTCGTGGAAGAAGGCTAACACATCCCAGTGCATCAGACTTGCTACGCATGGGACACAGTGTCTCTCTGCATTTGCCCAGGGTTTCCGGATACCCAGCAGCCTAGGCTGGCAGCCACCCAGATATCCACTAGCTCATCGCCCGCGTCGCTGTAGAGTTGGCAGGTCCACACGCTTCCTCGATGTCTACCCCGTATTCATCTTCTGTTCTCCTGGGCTTGACGGCTTCCAGGGTAAATCTGGGTCAACATCTTTCCATAGGATTTCTGTTCCCTTCCTGCCGTGGCTGGCAGAAGGGGATGTGCCAGGACAGTACTGAGGGGCCGTTGACTGATGAGGGAGGACAGGCAGGGAATGAGGGGTTTTGGTTTAACTGTGTCAAAGCTGTGCATGAATGCACAGACAGGCATCACTAGCAAATGTCAGTAAAAATCAGAGTGTGATGAAAGAAAATCTCTTGGTTTCTCCAAAAATTGCACATATCCATCTGAATCAGTGGGAAATTCAGTGTTTGCTTTTTTACTATGGCTAATAGTTGCTCAGGTTTCATAATTTTAAGCCATTATTCTTAATATATATAACAACCCAGGTTTAAAACCATACTTAAACCAATGCAGCTCTGGCTGTTGGGAAGCCCACAGAAAAAAATAAAAAAAAGTCTCATCCTTATTTCAGTAAATGTGCGGGAGGATCAGTATGAGTAAAAGCTCTTGTTAGTTCTCTCATGCTTTGCTTTTAGTAATTGGTTGATATTTTGGGAATGGAATAATCTGTGGAAGTTGCTTTCTGTAGCATGCACTGCTAACCTTTTTTTTTTTTTTCCAGAAGATCCTTTTGAAATTAGATACAGCTTTTGGAATTAACCCAGACACGGCTTTTCAAGCCAGAAGCATTTGTATAAGCATCATCAATCATGCCACTGGCTCTTATTGCTACTGTATATTCACTTTCTACCTGGTTTGAATTCCTAATTGGCCCTGCTGCGCAACTTAAAGCCCTGAAGAAAGCCGTGGAAGGGAGGTGGGGAAGAGTATTGCTTCCCCAGCTGGGATCAGGAGGGTTTCTTGCAAATTACCCTGATAAAGTCCATTTCCTGGAGAAAACAGACAAGAAGCAGTTGGTAACAGGGTGAGTAAGAGTCGGATGTGATGGGGTATGATGTACAAAAGTATGTACAACTGGCTCGATTATCATCGGAGCAGTTGGCCTGGCAGCTGCTTGTATCATGTGCTTCAGGCTCGTGTACTGTAATGCAAGCACACGAGAAGTCCTTTGGACAGGAACAGAGCAGATAATTCAAGAGACAGGCTGTTTTTTTCTGATTTAAGTACAAGCGATGTTCTGAAAAATGCA
>NW_010243195.1:0-28170 GCF_000690775.1 Eurypyga helias | reverse complement strand
TTCCCTGCTTAGGAAAACACTGCTGCTCTCCCCAACAAGGTTCTCTCTCTCTAAAAAAAAAAAAGGCCATGTTAAATTGGTGGGAGCATCCTTATGGGCTGGTGACGAGGGATGCACAGGGATGGTCTGCACTTTGCCAGGGAAAGGGCTGCTTTCCCTGTGATGATGGGTCAGATCCTGGACAGCCCCACGTACAGCAAGCACAAAGATGACTTGGTGCTACCGCTCCATCTCAGGTGCAGAGTAAGCGTGAATGGGGGCTCCATTTGCATAGAGTACATTTATTTCATTGTTTTGCACCCCTGCTGTCCCCCACCCTATTCCCATTAAGCACTCACACATGCTGCTGGAAGCCAGGGCAGCTGTACTCATCTATCAAAGCCTGTCAGCTTGTGAGCATAGGCTCTTCCCATTAATTAAGCAAATGTCATGTGATTAGCTAAGGCTGTAAATGTTTCTAGGTCCACTTAGAAAGCTACAAAAAACTGAGCACCACAGCTTCTCGGTTTTGTGCACTGGTGCTATCTGAGATGCCCCCTGGGGCTGAAATTTTTGTTCTTAAATTTCTGTGTGTGAGAGAAAATAGGGAGACAGCACTAGAAATGGATCATATCTTGTAGTCCTTAAATTGGCGTTTGAATTATAGGAGTCTGAAGAAGACATTACTTTTTAGACTTTTAAAAAAAACCTTCTGCCTACACATTTTTTAAATGAATGTACAAGAACTGCTGAAAGCTGAAATTTTGGTAAGAATCTATACCTCATTTAAGATTTCTACTTGCTTTGATGAAAAATTTATATTACTTAGCAGTTAAGGATCAAACTGGGGTGCTTTAGGCTGTCAACCAGAAAGCAAATGGAACAGTTATTGGGAAGTTGCACATAGAATAAGAAATTCCTTGAAGGCAATTTGAGTGTTATGAATAAGACCTACTTAAGGATTTAAACCTGAAGTGGAATGGAGGTGCCTAAATCTAATACTGTGATGCTGAAAAATTCCTACTCAGCTTTTGACAGACCTTCAGGATGTGTAAACGCCAATGGCACCTCGCTGTTTAAAGCTCCCCAGATGTTTACAGTTGTTGTGACCTTTGGGTCTCAGAAGCACTCTCATTCTGCCCAGGCTGAGCTGCTGAGCACGTCACGTGCATCTACAGCAAATAAATTCCTGCAGCAGCTCAGCCGAGTGGGCATGCACCAAGAATACCTCAGACAAAGCTGCTGTGTCTACACTGGCAGCTTAGGCCACTCTCCAGCTCCTAAAAGGACTTCCTAGCAGCTGGCATCCACGCGTGGCTTGCAGCAAGCTGAGCCTAGTGCTTGACATCCCATCCTCTGCAGCTTCTGTGCCAGTAATGGAGATCAAAGTCCTGGTGCATCACACACCTTCGTGTGGATGTAAAAAAATAACCGGAACTCAAATCGCAGGAGTCACTTCCTGAAGCCAAATTCATTTAAATGAACCATTCCACCCAGCCCTGACACCCTCTGTGCAATCTTTTAGATGACCCAAATTCCCGACTTTAAAATTTCTGTTTCCAGATATCTGCTGTTCTTTTGTCTCCATGAGAGAGGAAGAGGCTACCACCACAGCAAGCAAGGAAGAGCAGGGATGCGTGCCCGGTAAGTTCCCATCCCACAAGGCAAAAAAGTCTTCAGGAAGTCTGGGGTAGGAAAGTGCTCCCTACAATCCCTATTTCATTGCTCTCACAAATGTCCTGGGGGGCACAGGGAGGAAAAAGCTGCTTTAACTCCAGCCCTGGAATAGTCCAGCACTGCAGATAGCTGCTGCTCTCAGCAGGTAGAATGAAAGGGCACAAGGTTTCAGCAGTAGCATCCAACAGCCTGATGCTTTCTGCAGGCTGGCACTCTGATTGCCCCAACCTCTTCCCAGCGAGAACTTTTTACCGCCGAGGTAGGAATGGAGGGGGAAAGGGGGCTGTTCCTGTAGTTATCCTCTGATATAAATGAACGTGATTAGACATGAGGTTTGACCTTATGGTAGGTCTGTGGTGCTTGAGACCAAGACTGGACTCAAGTCCACCCACTGTCGAGACCTATCTGTACAGGTGGAGCCACAAGCATGCCTGGGCCCTTCTCTTACAGCATGCAGCCACAGCTGCTGTAGGGACAGTGGCAATGCCACATTCTGTATAGCTTTCCGGTGCTGAGATCAGCAAGAAGCAGGAAGCCAGGGGTTAATTTGCCCCTTGGCTGGAGGAGATTCAAAGACTTCTCTCATCTCAACACAGGCTTGTTTGAGTTTTTGAGTGGAGAAATTCCCCATCTCTCCTGGACCAAAAGCAGAGAAAAGGACTATCAGACTTATGTGGCCAAGGAGCACTTGCAGATAGGATGCAGTGTTGGAGCTTCATGTTTTGGGCCTTCCCCTGGCTGTTAGTATATTTGAGAGTAAACAGTTCTATTGAAACACTGCAGCATCTCCTAGCAATTGCTGCAGATGTTTCAACCCTCCCCTAAGGGGCACAGGTTATCTTTTTTTTACCCAGTTACACCCAAGTCATCAAAGGTGATTCCAATGACTGCAAGATACCAAAACAACTCTAGGAGCCTATGACTTATTAGCTTTCAAAGAACAGGTTATCAGCTTGATTTCTGAGGGCATGACAGCACTGGAAGAGACATGGGGAAAACTAAGTGGCATTCTGACAAGTTCTTAGGTATCCAGGTCTAGTGAAAACCATGGGATCCTAATGCATGAGTTATTGTGAAACTGTTAGGTATCCTTCTGCTTCTCCAGGCCAGATCCTCCATAGCATTTCAATACCTTTTTAAATCAGTTGTTGTTAGATGGCTGAATGCTTTCAGAAATCTGGTCTCCACCTTTTTATTCTATTGATGTATAGCCTGTACCATACTAGTTGAAACCTAAATATTTTACTCAGATTGCCCAAAGAGCCTTTTTCATACCTCAGTTTGATGCTGATGTTCAGTTAATGTTGATGTAATGTCTCCTTTAAAATATTGTAATTATATTTACCAACACAGTCACCAAAGAGCCATTTATAAATTGTATATATGGTTGCAATTCAGCATGTGCTGTGAGTATTTCATTGGGTTAGTCCTAACATCACAAGCTAATAATAGTGAAAACAGGGATATGGGTAAATCACAGAGGACACTGCACTCAGTATATAGCTAACAGTGATTAAGTAGTCTCTGCTTTTAGAAGAAAGATAAGGGCCAAAAAGAATAGGTCCCTCGATAACATCAGGTAATTCTTATATATGGTCCTTCATGACACAGGCATAAATCACAATAAAACCCATCTGCAGATCTAAGGGGTGAAATCATAAATCCTGCTTTATAAATGAGACCTGCACATCTGATAGTGTACAGTGTTCCAGATTTACAGCAGCTGTAAATGATGTACTAAGGTTCACAAACCCATTTGCACTCTCTGTCTGGGAAGAAGAAAGGAGGCAAGATTTTTCTAGGGAGGAGAATATATTTCAAGACGTACTCAGAAATGAGAGAGGCTGTGTGTGCGTGAGTGAGAAACTGATGGTTTATAAAAAGTTGTCATATCTTGACTTTATACTTGAGACTGTCCTTTGGTCCTAGTTTCTGTAAATCCACGTAAATCTGTGTTTATGCCAGCACTTTTGCTCCCAGGTCTGGTGCAATAAACACAGCTTATGGGTCACCATGTCCAGCTTTGGCTGCTTGCTGGCTTAAATCATAGAATTGTTTAGGTTGGAAGAGGCCTTTATGATGGAGTCCAATCCTTAACCCAGCACTGCCAAGTCCACCACTAAACCATGTCCCTAAGCACCTCATCTACATGTCTCTTAAATACCTCCAGGGATGGTGACTCCATCACCTCCCTGGGCAGCCCCTTCCAATGCCTGACAACGTTTTGGAGAAGACCTTTTTCCTAATATCCTCCACCTCTCTGCAACCTCTTCTCAGGTAGCTCTAGAGAGCGATCAGGTCTCCCTGAGCCTCCTCTTCTCCAGGCTGAACACCCCCAGCTCCCTCAGCTGCTTCTCTTAGCACTTGTGCTCCAGACCCTTTTCAAGCTCTGTTGCTCTTCTCTCGACACACTCCAGCACCTCAGTGTCTTTGTTGTGGTGAGGGGCCCAAAACTGAACCCAGGATTTGAGGTGCAGCCTCACCAGTGCCCAGTACAGGAGGACAATCCCTGCCCTTGTTCTGCTGGCTGTGCTAAACTGTTAAACAGAGGCATTATCTAAAATGTGTGTCAGATTATTTAATTGTGTATTCATTATTGGGACTGGAACCTTGGAAACATCCTAAGTTTCTTAAAACATTTACATTTAATGTTCATTAGGGTGTTATCCCAACGGCACTCTCGGACTTTGGCTTTGGACAGCCAGAGGAAGGTGGCTGTCCCCGTGCAGGCTTTCACTGCAAGAAGTATTCACTGTCCCTCATTTTCAGCAACTTTACTGTGAACTTCCAGTACATTTTGCAGCTGAGGATAGTGCATTACAGCAGCACTAACTTCTCTCCCTGTTTTGGTACTACTGCTACACCAAATTTACATTTCTATATAACTGAGTCCAGCAGCTTTGCTTCTTTCAAAGCAGTTAGAGCTCCCAGGCGTGAGCTCTCCGTGTTTCCAAATGTCATCTATGTAAAGTTCAGTACCTCCTGAACAATCAAATACGTTGCTGTGTTTTTCTGTAAAATGCCTCAGGGAATGAATGTAACTGAAATGTCAGTCTGATGAAGAAGTGTCTCCCAAAGGGTGAATGGAGCATGTAGAAATACAGACCTTGTTTTTCTAGGGCACCTGCCAGACATCTGATGATGCCCACAAAGCTATTTGCTATCTGTCAGCTCCCTTTTTAAGTTAGTAAATACTCTTTTCTTTTATTACAGATTTCTTGATTTTTTTCGGGTACACAGAAATATAGTATTCCAGCTTTTTAACATAGCTTCCTAAGACAGCTGCATCCACGCAGTCCTGCTGCCCGTTTCTCTGTCTGCCCGTGGTTATCTGAATGTCTTGGCCATATAAATGTGTTAGGCAGATGGACGGAGGTCTCCAAGAGAAAAGGTTTCCATAAGCTCAATATAGAAATCTGTGGCTTCAGAGAAATTATTAATGCCTCTACTGAGGGAAAAGCAAGGCCCATCTCTTCTTGGTGGCAACTGGCTGCCAGTTAGTCCTGTATAGCTTCAGATTAGCCACATCCCATGCTGGCTTTTGACCTGCCAAGAGGCAAAAAAGGTGGTGCAGAGCACGTAGGAACCTGGGAAGTTGGCATAGCCACCCCATCAGTGAGTGAAGGGCCCAAACACGTGGGAAAGGGGAGAGAAAATCATGGGAAAGAAATCACAGAGAGCCGTGCAGAGCTGGGTGTGCTCTTGGGATGTTCCGGGGAAGAGCAACAAGGAGGTAGGTTATTGCACTAGGACAGGGCAGGGGGCACGGACCATGAAGCCCCAGCAGGATTGCTGCTTATAGAAGACATTTCAGTGGTAGTGCACTGCTCTTTCCATTTCCCCATTAGCCTCTGTACCTGGGTTCAAAGCCCAAAAGCTAGCAACATCCCAGCTGCTTTCAGGCAAGCTGTTTCTGCAACCCTGTCTGTGGCTCCTGGGAGGAATTCCTGAGCAATCCCGCTGCTCCTCAGACTCCCTCTCCCTGTTGTGGGCACTCAGCACCTAAAAACCCTTGCAAACATGAAGGTGGTTTTTCTTCTTTATTTTTTTTTTTTTATTCAGCCGGTTTCTAATGTTTGTGTCTTTTTTTTTTCAGCATCCCTGCTGTGTCCATTGCTTGCCCCTTTGCCCCAGTCAGCTGAAAGCTATTAGAATTGTCAAGCAATTCAGAAGCAGTTACTGTTACAAATAAAGCTGCTTTCTCACTGCTGCCTGCATTGGTTTTGCTGGCACATGCAGCTAACAAGAACAGAACAACACAGGGTCTAAACCAGTTCTCTTCTGTATTTCCAGAGTGTCAGATCTAGGATGGCCATTAACTGCCCCATTGCTCCACTTAGATGATCACCTTATTTTATTTTATTAGCAGGTACCACAAATGGCTCGCTCAGGGCCAGCTGTTGCTGCCAAGGCTGGCCTTACTGCCTCTTGCTGACCAGCCCCCTGCAGGGCAAAGCTTTGCCGACGTAACAGCCATCCTCAGCACGCTTGCTGCAGCCTGTCTGAAAAGTCCCAATCTCAGCAATAACCTTAATTCTTTCCAGACAACATTTCACAGACCAGTTTTGCCCACAGTCCCCCACCTGGGATACATTGTAAGAGCAGTGGGGCTGGTACAAACAGTCACTGAAAAGGGCAGCGAGTGGAGTGAGGTTGCCTTTTGATAAACGAAGAGCTCCTAATATTCCTAGTAGACATGTGCTGTGGTTCCTAGGAGCTAAAGGAGGAAGGAGATGTGTCCTGTGGATTAGGAAACACCAGGAGCAAGAAGGGGGACTTTGCCACCAGCTGGAAATGGCAGCTGGCGGAGGCGCAGGTCAGGTCCCGGTTGCATGCCGGCGAGCAGGGCTGCTCGGAGTCTCATCTGGGAACTGTCTGTTTAAGATGCAGTTTGAAGTTGGCTGACGGAAGCTGTGGGCAAAGCGCTTTTGTTTAGATGTTGGCTCAAGGTCTGCCTGTACAGGAGCTGAGAAAATAGCCAGCCAGGGAAGCTGGGCAGCATTAACCCCTCCGGTGGGCCAGCACCTACAGCCAAGGGGCATCACCCGTGCTCTTCAGTGCTATAACGCAAGGGGCAGATAGGCTCTGTGCCCCCTAAGAGGCTGTTACTTCCCATGAAGTTTCCCATCTGAAACGTTCTTGCTAGAAATCAAGAGGATAGCACGTGTTGTACTCTAAGAGCCTCTTATTATCGAAGCTTGAAGGACAATGTTTCCTGCTCGCCCCCTCGTCCCCATGTCCGTGCTCACCACTGCTGTCCCAGTGCAGGGCGATAACTCAGCCTGTCACCTCTCAGGACTCTTCCATGTGAACACTAAGCCCGTGGTTTAGGATCTCCTCACTCACCAACCTCTCCATCCGTCCACACACAGTTTGCTAGCAGGAGTCACTGCTCATCCCCCCGGCCAGGAAAGGCTAGTTGGAGGTGGGATACATTACAGTTTCAGATTATAATTGATCTTCAAAGTGCACATTTAACACTGCTAACCCACTTCAAAGAGAAGCAGTACCTTCCAGCCACCCTCCTCCATAGCATCTCAGAGCTTTCTTGCACTATTTTCCCTGAAAATTCATTCCACAGCCTTGTAGATGTGTTGAGCAACTTAACCCTCCTGGACTTCCAGGATCTCCCAATCTTCAGCTATCAACTGCCTGAAAAGTGGCCTGACCTGTTGGCTTGGCTCCCGTATCGCGCTTTGATGGATCTGTTCAGCTTGTCCCTGATGTCTTGGATGCAGTGGTCTTCCTGATAAAATGAGCTGGCCGGTATGGGAGCGCCAGACCTGACAGCTGTGGGCACTGTGGCCGGGATGGAATAAACAATGACTTTTCTGTTCGGGAGGCTGCCAGGCTGTCAATCTTCAGGCAGGGAAAGGATCACTCACTGTTCCTTCCCCTCCTGCTCCTCAAATGAATACAATACTCCATTTTAAACGTGCAAAACTCGCCTTTCCCCCTCTTCCCTCCCTCCTTACAATTAAGCATCTGGGAACTTAAAACGGACTCCCCTAGTAAATAAAAAGAAGCAGCTTGATTAGTTTTATGGCAGCAAAAGTGGGTTAATCGCTAAAACTGCATCTTACGCTGTCATGGTTCAGACAAATGGGTTTAGCCCAGCAAGCAGCCAAAGGGCACGCATTAGCGGCTCCTGCTGCAGCAGAGCAGGAGAGCGTGCTCTGCGGATCACCCCTCGGAGGCACCAGCCGGCTGCCTGTGAAGGTGGTGGCAGACTTCCCACTGACTTCAGTGGAGCTGAGATTGTGCTGTAAATAAACATATCTGCCTCCAAAGGGTACAAGAGGCAGATTAAACACGAGTGAGCTTTTCTTGTATCTAGTAAGATCTTTCTCCTCTCTTTCCTCCATGGATTTCTGCAGCATTAAAGTTTCATTAAAGAGAAAGTGATTTAAAAATTGCATTTACCTAGAGCCTCTGAGCATATGCAGCCATATTGCCACATAAAAAGTGTGTGTATTCTCAGCTCCTATTGGAAATAAAGCTATCTGTACTTCAGATGTGGCATGTGTAGCACCTGGGTACAGCAATACCCTATGCTAGCCCTAGATCCAAAGCACCAGCCACAGATAATTTAGGATCATTTTGTTAGTCTGGATGCAGAACTTAGATTACATTAAGCAATCAGGTGTAGCCTGGATTTGTTCACACAGCAGTTGCAGCAGTAAAAAGCTGTGACAGCCCTGGGGAATGTGAAGAAGTACAGGAGGGAAAGGAGTATCACTTCCCAGCCAGGAGGGAAAAATGCACAAAGATTTGGTTTAATTACTGGAGTCTGGCTAAAACAATGGGGGGTGGGGGGAGAACTTTGAAATATAGAACATTGAGATATTTTGATGCTCAGCCTATTGTTGGTATTAGGTAAAGCTGTACAGCTTGGGAAATTGGTAAAGAGTTGATATCTATTTGGAAGTATGTGTGTGTCTTGTTATGAGCCCTTCAAAGGCAGGTTTATAAGGTAGCGCAAGGTTGGAAAATGTAGGGTAGATTTCCATTTCTTGAGTGAATAACTGTACCAGCTCCTCCAGAACAAATATCTGTACGGATGGATACAGGATGTGATTTCTGACATCTCATGTGTGACAGAGGCATTCATGCCTGCAAAGCAGAGTCACCGTTCACGGGCATTATAAACACATCAGAAACTCATCGCATTTTGGTGCTTATTGGTTTCAGTTCTGGCTTCTGTTGCTTTATGTTAGTTATTTGTTGCTCTGGCAAACTCTCACCTAAAAACAATTAAGACACACAAAATTATTAAGCTGTGATTCTCATCTCTTGTCAATTCACCACCGAGTCAGCCACCAGCAGTCCCTTTCCTACAGCATGCTGCTTCCTTGGGAAGTTTTCCAACCAACTTTGCTTGTGCTTAACCCTGGAGATCTCGCCAGACCTGGAGAGGTGGCTGTGACACAGCCGCACTGTCTTCCCCTTCTTCACAGAAAGCAATAAGCAAATCTCTTCTTGTTACTGACTGTAGCAAACAAGCGATTTCACGTGCATGAGAAAGAGAAGCCATTTAGCGTGGCTTTTCGCTTCAGCAAAATCATTTGCACCAGCTGCAACCCCACCGCTTTCGCTCTTCCCTCATCCCCTCTTTTCACAGTCCCAGTGCTGAGCAAGGGAGATCCTGCATAAATCTGCTGTCAGAGCAGCTCTTTAGGCTGGTGTGAACTGGCAGATGGTTGCTCTGAAATATTTCCAACAGAGTGAAAAAGCAACAGCCTCCCAACCCACTGCAAGTTCCTTGCTATGGCTGCATCAGTAAGACAACGTGCTTAAGGAACCAGGGGAAGCCAATGAAGCACAGAGAAGCGTTAGGTTAAAATACACACTTAGGTCTCAAATCAGAGTCCTCAATGCAAATGTCTGTGTAATCTAAGTTTCTTTTCTCTTCCTCAATTGCTCAGCTGTTACCCATTTTATAAGAGGAGCAGACTCAAGCAAATACGAAGCAGAAAAGCCTTGAGAGTTTTTCTAGGAATTGATGTTTCTCTTCCAGCCGTGGCATTAGGATTTCTTATTTCTTCATTTACTGCTCGGTTGAAATGAGGCAGTGCATCCTAGCAGCTGGCACAGGAAACGGGGCGGCCTCATCTCTGTGCGTGAACTTCTCGCTGTTTAATTGCATGAACGCTGGTGACACTGCTAGATGCCTCTGGCGTCACAGGGACTCTCTCCCCGGCAACCCTGGGACAGCATCGCACTGCCAACAGCTTTCAGAAAGGCAGGTGGAAGAAACAAAGCCGCAGGCTTCAGGGCAGAGGGGACCTGTAACAAATCTGGTGCCTTTCCACCTTCCCCAGTGTTGCCCGTGAGAGGGAAGTCAATGAGTTGAGGCGGGCTGTGATAATTATGATGTCCCCCTGAAGAGGTATGATCAAACCTTTGCTAGAGGCTGGGCAATACATATATCACTGGGGCCAGTAGCACCAACCAGTCATAGGTCTGCTCCCTCTGTAGGTAGCATTTGCATTACTGACATATGAGTGTTCCCTCTAACAGGCTACATGCACTGAGCTGGGAAGGCCTCCACACTGGTTTCCCAGCAAATGCTGGGTGTACCGACCCTCTGCCTCCCACCTCCATCATACTGTAGGTAAATCACCCCACATTCACGGGAGAGAGGCAGGCGAGAGCAGAGGAAGAGTGTGAGGCTTCACCAAGAAATTGGGACTCCCATTCCTACTCAAACCAGCTCTTCCTCCACGTGCTCATCCTCCTTTGCTCCCCAGCACTCCCTCGCACTGTTGGTTCAATACCCTGGCATCTGACCCTTGCCTGTTTTCTTCTAACACCCTCCACTGACAACAACATGCTACATTATGGACTCCTTTAGGAATACTCCCTTTGCTGGAGCATGTTTTTATAGAGAATAAGGGAGAATGCAGCTGAGGAATTGTGTGTGCAACACCCACATCCAGGTCAAGCATCCAGAGAGCAGCTCTTGCTCGAATCAATACTGTCTTTCATTACAGAACCAGACTGAAAGCTCTTCAAAGAGCTTCTGGCCCCACTTCTTCACTGCCTCCTATTCTGGGGCAAGCAAATGGGTGCAGCTCAGTGTACAGCACGATGCTCATTCTGTCTTGGTAATGCAATCACAGCAGTTGCTACTCTGCTCAGCTGCGCAAACTGTGCACAAAGTGCTACGTGAGGGACAAAGTGCATGTGCTGGGGCGAAGGGTGAGGTTTGGGGCTTTGGAATCCTCCCATGCAGCTGTGACCCTGCCTGCTGGCAACCTGCACGTAGCGGTCCCAATTTGGGCTATCAGGGCAGGTCGGGGCCCCATGGGAACGTGGCGCTGGCCGTGGGGCGCAGGGGCTGCTGAGCACTCAGCAGCTGACCCGGCTGCAGGTAGGAGGGAATCCAGAGAGCATCTGTCAGAGCCGCTGGGCTCTGCTGTAGGAGTAATAGCATTGCTGCTCTTAATTAGTGTTGGTATTGCTGCTTCATGGTGAGCATCCTTATCGTGTCCACATCATCTCCTCCATGCTCTTGCTTTTCAGCATATTTATTAATTTCTCTCCATTTCCAGAGCATAATTATAGTGAAGATATTCCAAAGCTCACAGTAAATCCCTCCGGTCCTCAACCTCACCCAGTGATGACCTTCCCACCAATTTCCCTGGCCTCGGGTTAACTCCTGCACTGCTGGGATCTCTAGACCGCTGATGAAGGATGTGCTTTAAAGACTCCATGTCCCTGCTGAGTCCTTTGCCTTCCAGTATCCCTCAGCCAGTTTGAAGTGGATATGGAGCTATTATAGTCCAGGAAAAAAAAAAAAAGGTTGTTAGCAAGGGTTGGGTTTTTTTTTGAAAGCGCAAATGTCAAAACATCATGTCTTTCTAGCCCTGGGAGATAGAGAGATGTCACAACTCTTTGGGAACAGTATTATGCCATAAACAAAAGTTATTTTAGCTTCTCTTTCTCATTTTTTAATGATATTAAATAACATTCTCTCTTTCTCCTTGGGGTACATTCTGGATAATTCATATCTCACTGTAAATCAAAAGCTTTTCCACTAATCTCAGCAAAGACTGACTCAGTGGAGAGTAGGATTTTGGCCAGGTAATTAGGGCATGAAAAATAGCATGGTCATGAGGCTTCAAAATTTCTCTCCAATATTTTCCCAATAATCTCTCTGCAAAGGTGATGAAGCAGCAAGGGAAACCTGCTTAATAATTAACTAAAACCAAGATCCCTCCCCTGTGTAAAAGCCATCTTGACACCCAAATTAAATAAGCCTAAGTCACTCTTAGATTCGCTACTTTGTTACACACTGATATCTGCTGATAACTACATGGTCTGTTTCAACATGTTTTATCGTACTCCTCGGCAGAGGTTTGATGGTGCCTTCTGATAATGAACAATATAAAAACCCAGACTGCTCAGTTTTTAGCCACATTTCCTTTTGCAAACAGGTTTATACAACAGCACTGTCTGTCACCCATGTCTTTCTCCTCCCAGTTCCATCACTGTCAGCTGCATCACCCAAATTTAAACCAGTGGACAGGGAGAGGATAATGGAGACCTGAAACGTATTGAGTGCCCACAGATTTCATTAAATGAGTCAAGATAAATGCTACTAAGGATCTCAGGCTGCATCACAGGGAGGGAAGGGTGGGATGGAGATGACCGTTCCTAAACCTAGGAGAGCCCATGCTGGAGCTCTGCCTGTACACAAACCCATGGGACTAACATGTCTGGTTTCATTGCTTGAGCACACGTCTGTGTGCACCTTTCTTCCCATCCTGCTGTACTGGGTCTGCATGGCAAGGTTTTGCTAGTGGGGGGGGCTACAGGGGTGGCTGCTCTGAGAAGCTGCTGGAAGCCCCCCCCGTGTCCCCACAGCCCATACCACTGGCTGCAAGAGGGACCCGCCACTGGCCAAGGCCAAGCTCATCAGCAACATCAGTAGCACCTCTGGGATAGCATATTTGAGAAGGGAAAAAAAGCCCCACACCTGCAGCTGGAGAAAGGAGTGAGAATATGTGAGCAGAAGTGTGCAAACACTTTTCCCCAGAAGTCCCCCCTTACAAGGTGAAGTACCTCGCTGGGCCTGAGCTAGCACGCACATCTCTGCACAGACCACGCTGTCCAAGCAGGTATCTGCATACACTATGGACCTTTTGGCACCCATCCTTTACAGAGCAAGTGCATTTTACATGATGCTTGTACATGTCAGCACTTCAGACTTCCTCCCCCCTCCCCACATTAGTTAGCTCGGGTTGGTAATTCACCACTGCTTTGACATCTGGCAGCACAATCAAAGCAGAATCTCACTTCCTGAGGCTGCAAGGCAAGCAAATCTGTGTTTCCTTACAGCTTTGTCACCTCATCCTGTTTCACAGCAGAGAGTTCACAGTCACCCCTGTGACAAGGCTCTGCTGCTACTAAAGGAATAGTTACACATTGGGATTGCTCCACCGCAACGGTAGTGTAAAAGGTTTGTCTGAGTTCAAGCCCCCACCTACGAGTGCTTCACCCTTTTCAGGTGCTCTAACTTAATTTTTTCTGTGGTTATGCCCTCAAACTTCTTTGAAGTGGATTTGCTGCTGGGAAAGCTGTAATGTAGCATGTCACACAGATTCAACTACATGCCAAACATGTAAGAGTACCTCTTACTCTGTGCTATGAAAACCTAAGGAACGCAGTGAAGTCTGGACTTTAAAAATCATTTCCAAAAGAAAAGGAAATGTGGTGTTTTGTATTTTTTGGATGTAAGAGGGGCTGATCCACCTTCTACTAAATTAGGGGTTATTCTTATGCTTCCTACTGTATAATAAATTATCTTTATTTCCAGACTAGAATGTCTACACAGGAACTTACTCTGCCATGCACAGATTTATCAAGCTGAGAGGGACAGGAGAGGATCTAACAAGGACTACACTCAACCCTTCCCACCGTGCCCATTCATAGCTGGGTTGTTAAGCGGCACTATGTTAGGAGATGCAGTTGTCCACCAGCATGACCCTATCTGGCCCTGCCCCAGGACCTGCCCTGGCCCCCAGACAAGCAAATCCTTCATAGCAATATGAGAAAGTCAGTGGGAGAATGAGGAAATGTATAAAACAGTTTTATACCTACAGGTGATTTGCTGGGATCTGCCATCACTTCCGTTGGAAATGAAATAGTTATTTTGGCAATAGCTGCTCTACCACACTGTATGAAAAAACCCCTTGAAATTCTATCAGAGAAACAAAGCTAGATGAATTCTAAATTTCCTCTATGACCAGTCTTTCTTGAGATCTGGCTGATTTTAACTTCTTCCTCTTCCCCATCCATTCATGTCTTATTTCGCTCCATTTGATGTTGAGCAGTGTGGTACTCCCACTAAGGGATAGGACGTTTGCCGTATAGCTGTCAGTGCTGGCTCTGTATTTTTCTTGCTTTTCATAGTATCTGCTGCTCGGGCTTTGGATTTCTTTTTCCCTCTTTGTTCCCAAATGCTGCAAGTACAAACCAGCTATCCGTGATTTTACAGTCACTCCTTCATTTAGAGAGCAGGCACCAACATATCTCTGAGATCTGTCTGCAGCATCCAAGGAAAAATCAATTCCAGACATATTGTATCAATTTCAACACTCTGTAGGAACTGGCAGAGTTTAAGTCTCTTAGCTCTGTATGTCTTGAATCAACTTTGCCTTTCTCTTGCATAGATACAAAGGCAGAATAATCCTCCCAACTCTGAGAGAGTTTAATTCAAGTGTGCATCTGCCTAAAGAAATTAAATAAATGTGTTGCTCCCAATGCATGTACTTTTTCTGAAGAAGGGGGAAGATGTGACCACTTGCTTTTTGGAGGCCAAATTTTGATACTTCCAATGAGCATCAGTTAACTTTACTCTAGTCCCACATTCTTCAAGGGAATCACAATGGAGCAAAAGCTTAAATCTTGTTCCCATTCACGTCAGTAAAAAGATTCCCATTGGTTTAAATTAGAGCATGAGTGATCCTAAAATATGAGTCAGAATTGCACAATCCAGCTTTCACTGGGTCAGGCTCGAAGGGTCTCTCTTACACCACAGTCCAATACATACTCACCCCAAGTTCCTCGCGTGCAAAAATATTGGTTTACCAAATGAGGCCCCAAATCCTGACTCATTCCTTCCTTAACCAAGTTCCCACTGCAGTACTGTAAATATTACCTAGGGAGTTAGAGATTTGTTCTTTCACCCCTATAGCACCACCACTTTTTTCCTTGCTTCCCCAAGTCTTCTACTCTGCAAGCCCCCACGCTTTTAGAGAAACAGCAGAAGAAATAAACTTTGATTTCCCCTCTACAAACATTATGAAACTGTTCAATTATTAAAATGTCTATGTTGTTTCACTGGAGGGAAAAAGTCAAGCCCTGCATGTTCTAATTGTTTGTTTTCTTCTCAGTTTCCTTGGCACAGGGTTTGTTCTTTTTTTTTTTTTTTTTTTTTTTTTTTAAGCTTAAACAAACATTTCTCCAGACTCCGCGTTCAAAAAGTTCCCAGTGAATTAAACTGGTTGAGGCTCACCAACCTGAATCTTGCAGTGGACATGTGACGAGGGTGGGTGATCTCATTTTACGGTAACATGTCTGTGGGACATCTCTAATGAATCTCTGGAACTGGAAGAATGCAGTTTGCCTTTTAAATCCCAAGAGTTACAGTCAAAAATGTACTTGAATCTGTAGCTGAGCTACAAACAATGTGTTGCAGAAAGCATTTTCTAATCAGGATTTAGCCAATGCTGTAATTACCCCGGGTTCATGAGATCTTCGTGGTTGCCAGGTCCCAGCATGGGGCTCTGCACAGGGGGGCTGTGCAGGTAGGGCTGCCTCCCCACACCTTGCCATGAGCACACCCGCAGCAGCGATGCTCTCCTGTCTGGAGAAGCAGCCTCCTGCCAAAGAGCTCAGGCTGTTACCTCCAGCCCAAACCCCTCCTGCCCATGCTGGGAGCTGCCTGCAGGAGCTGTGGGCAGGAGAGAGCTCTCATTTCCCACTCCTGATGACAGCTGCCAGCGCTAAGGTTGAGCCATCCTCTCTTTCTGGATTTTCAGGGCCCCTCAGGCTGTGCCCCAGCAGCACAAACACCATGATTCCAGCATATCCGAAGCCACCATGCAGGGGATCTGAGCATGCTCCATGGCTCCGGTCCATGTCATCCAGCCTGGGAGGAGTTCCAGGCACACACAGATTCAGGACAAATGGCCAAAGTCTTTTTTTCAGCCTGGAGAAAGTTGGCTCTGTTAAATGTGTCCAGTGAAACCTGGACATATGGTGCCTTTAGCTGCAGAGAACTTCATGTGCATAATCTGCCGTCCCGCGCTTCTGCTGGTGACAACTGGGAGGTCGCTCTAATTACCCTGACTTTGGATGCTGAGCAGCAGTGAGCACTTGTCTGTTTGGACAAAGAGAGAAAATTTGTGCAAATGGCTTGTAGCTTAATGTCTCCGAAGTCGGCCTGCCCCTCCTCACCTATAAAGACCGTGCACTGGGAGAGCAGGCAGAGGGTTAATGAAGTGGGTACTCATCTGCTCGAGGTTTTGTTAAAGCTGAGTCAGTAAACCTGATTAGTCAGCGGGATGTCCAGTCAGGATTAATTTGGGATTGGAGATAGGCTGATAAAGAAATGCTGGGTGTGTTTCTCCTCCTCTCTCAGGGCTGCGGTACGTGGTGTGGCTAATCCATGAGGGAGGTTCTCAGCAGTAAGTGGGATGAGATGGGTTACTCTCTACACTACGAGGAAAAACAGAAGGGAGGATACTTTATTCTCTCTTTGCACTGTTTGACTGCTATTTTATCAAAATTGCAGACCTATTCTCTATTAAAGAATTATTTATCTGTACTCTAACTTGGACTCTTGATAAGACTGCAGAATTTTAAATTAGAGAGAGTAATGCTTGAAGGGGTCATACAGTTTCCCAAATTTCTGCATGAGATCTAAGTCCAGTTCAGTTATTTATCAAGTAACACCACAAAGATACTAAAGGAAACCCAGAAAGATCCAGATTTAAGGCCAAGATGACAGTGGACTTGTCCTGGTCCTACCTACCAGAGGTACATCATCCTGTGTGCAATACTCAGGTTGTAGCAATGCATATTTTTCAGGACCATCTTGGTGGATGGCAGCAATCAGAGTGGGAAGTGCACGGTGTGCACTGCCGAGTACATCTCTCAAAACTACACTTTTGTGCCAGTCATTCCCTTGGAGGGTAGTAGCGCTGGAGGAGCTAAGGCAACTGACACTACAAGTCAGTAGGCACCTCGGTGTTTCAACAGCAGCTCCCAGGGTGAGTTTGCAGAAGGACTTATGTACCCAGAACTTTCTCCAAATAACAATTAAGCTTTGCAGGAATGGTCAGTTTATACAGAGTACACACAAAAGCATGGTGTGGTGATCTCTGTGAGAGGATGTGGCACTCTGCTTCAGAATTCGTCCTGAATATGTCCAGCACCTTCAGATAGAAAGAACTGGGGCTTCCTACTTTGGTTTTATCCTGCTCCTACTCGTAGTTACTGAAGGTCCTTTAAAGTGGTTACTGTTACCTGCTCTCAGCTGTGCAGGCTTAATGTGGAAGCAAGGTGCTGTCACACAGAGCAGCAGGATGGCATAGGGAAGAGGCTTTTTAATTTTTTGCTTGTTAATCACCATTTGTATTATTTGTATAATTGTGTTTAGAAAGAATGTGTTGACGTTTTTCCTCTCTTAAACCCAGAGGGCATTTTTAGGATCTGCTAATTCTCCATTTCGGTGCTTTACCAATGCTTGAATGAACTCTCTGATAATGACTCTCAGAGCACAGTGCAAAATCAGACGAATCCTCTCCAAATCATTTGCCATCATCTGTCAAATAGAGGCATTTTCCATAAAATCTGGAGGGGTACAGAACTGTGAATAACAGATTTACAGTGAACTGGTGTTCCTACCTGGTGAGGAGAGGAAACTTTCTGGGTTAGCACAAAGCTTTAGAAAACAGAAGACTGAAACACAGCTCTCTACCCTGATGTCTTCCCGCAACAGGAAAGTATCACTTACGGAGCACTGAGCCTGCAAATTAAATGACCTATGTTGTGTGACCTGTGCATTCAAGAATGGGGTCTCTTCTTACACGATAGGTGTGATGCCGCAGGCTGCTCTTAGAGAAACAGGTGACACTCCTGGACCAAAATGGTTCAGTGTTTCTGCCTTCCCAGGTCTTGCTATTGTGCAGCTATTGAAGGATGGAAGGGGTGTGGGATCCTTTGTTTATCATGCACTGCAGAGAAGCTCTTCCCACTCACACAGCCAAGTTTAAAGCTCAGTTAAAATGAAAACCAATTCATTCACTTGAATAGAGAAATTAAAGGTTGCAAAAGATAACACTTCCCAGACAAAGCTGCTGAGGTAAATTTCCTCATCATCCTTGGAAGCAGAAGGTCACATGGGAAAAGGCTAGTGGAAATTAGTCAAGTGTCTGTCCTACAGCCCTTCAAAAGGAACTGGGTCATATTCAGCTTTAGTGGGTAAAAAATGGGAAGGGACCGAGTTCTGCCCGATGCCCTTTCTTTCACCCTGCCCATTGGGGAAGCTCTGTCACCAAGTTGAAGCCTTTCTCCTACGAATAATTATTAGGTAGACATCCCTATGGACGGCTCCAAATTCTGTAACTACAACTAATCAGTTCCCTCACTGCGTGAGTGCATGAGACGCTGTCACTGGGGGTGACAGAATGAAGCCAGCCCTGGAGAACTGATGGGGCTAAGCCCATGCTGGTTTTGGCCAGCTCGTGCTCCAGCCTGCCCTCTCATCACACGCACTACTCAACCACCATGCCACAAGCAGACACATTTCTCTTAACCACTAACTGTGTAACACAGGGATACCTTTTCCTGTTGCCTGGACCATAAAGCACCAGGATATCTGGCAAGGAAACTCTGGTCTGCTGGTGCCTCTTCTAGCAGTGCCATATTAAAATCTCCAGAAGGTGAAGGGTTAGATCTACCTTTTACAGCTGCTGCCTGTTGTCATAGAATCATAGAAGGGTTTGGGTTGGAAGGGACCTTAAAGATCATCTAGTCCCAACCCCCCTGCCATGGGCAGGGACACCCTCCAGTAGACCAGGTTGCTCAAAGCCTTCTGGGCAGGCCTTCTGCTCAGAGCAGGAGAGTAAAGCCCCATTTAGTAACCAAAGAGCACATGCAGTCCTCTTGGGAAAGGTTTTTAATTGAAACTGGTCTATGTGTTGTTTATCCTGAACTGATTATGTCAACAAAAATGCATTTTCTTTTCTCTGCAGGTTTTCAAAAGATCTTCTAATTGCCACGGTTTGAGATAGCATTTGATAGCATCGAAGAGCTGAACAATCCTGATCATCACCCCTGAGTACAAGAGACTAGACAGGGTGGGAAACTTGCAGTTTTGCCTGACTTGCTTTAGAGTTTTTATTCTTTTCATGCTTGATCCAAAGCCCATCGCCCACTGGAGTCCAAATGAAAGTTTCTATTATTTTTTAGGCTTTAGTTCAATACCTTTGCCAATAGCCACAGCCTGACTGCTAGCATATGCAATCAAAACATCCCTTGAAACCAGATGCTAAGCAGTATTTGTGGACAGCAGGGGCTCAGCACAGACGTTCATGCTGGAGAAAGAGGCTCTCCAGGTCAGTCCTGAGGTGCTTTGGCAGGGTAAAGGCGGTGGCATGACTGCTCAGCTAGTGGTGTTGGTCTGGCATGATTTACCGTGACAGATTGACTCTAAAATTACCTGAAAGCAGCAAACTTTCCCCTAACAAACCCATTCTCATATTCCTTGCCTGGACCTACAATAACCTGGGAATGTGGGTTGTTAGAGCTGAGACATGTAACCTCTGAAAAACAGAAACCTTTGTTTGTCCACTGCAGCCAGGGTTTGTTACAGCCATTTAAATGGATGTAACTCCTACACAGACAAAGCTGGTTGCTCTGTTTATTTTTTCCCCTATTTTCATGTGTATTAACTTACTCCCTGCAATCCCAATGGAACAGAAATCAAGAATCTCCTCATTAAAATTCAGATATATTTATTTTGGTATCCTCTGTGCAATAAGCAGCTTTATTTCAGATTGCATTTTGCCTACATTTTGCACCATAAACAGCTTTATAGAATAAAGCAAGAAATGTAGTGGTCAATAGTGCAGGCAAAGAAAAGATGAAAAAACCAGGCTGAACTTTGCAGGCACTGGGTTTTTTGGGGTAGGACATAGGCCAGGACTACATTGTCCTTGTGCTTGTTATTAACAGTACAGGGGTTTTAGATTAATTTTTTATTAGATTCTTGTCATTACACTAAACAGTATTAAACATACACAAAAATCAAGACCTCAGTTGTACAATGACTAACTAGCCACTGATCACATCCATAGAAATGGCTCTTAATGATTATCAAAGATGCAGGTTATAAAAGGAATGACACTCAGGTGGCCTAGATCACAAGAGGAATCACTTCATCAGGGGGAGAGTTAAGGGAGGCAGGGAACTTGCTGGTGAATCAAATGTCTGTTTTGGAAGAAAGGGAAAACTGCACATTTAGGGGCTTCTTCTATTTTCCTCTTCTAAGTTAAAAGAGGTTTTTCTCACTGCTCCTGACTTACTACAAGGCTTGGAACACAAACAGGTCTGTTGATTACTTTTTTTCCCCCTGGCCTACAGCTTCTCTCTGTCCGTATGCATGTTCCCATGCAACCTCCTCAGTCTAGTTGCTCCTTTGCATGAAGCAAAAATACATAACCGAGAGGTTTGCAAGAATCCTGTCCTGTAACTCTTCAGTCAATGAAATATGGGTATCTGTGTGTAGCAAATCAGAATATCAAAGTGGTTTGCAAACTAACAACTGCTCTTGCTGGTTGCAATGCTGTTCTCCTAAACATATATATGTAATGCTGCTCGGTTTAGTAGCAGAGGTGGTGAAAGCTATGTCCAGGTGAGTTGAAAAAGGTCTGTTGATAACCTTGCTGCTTTGCATGTTGCTTTGGGCTCTGGGGTTTCCCTTTCGTGCAAACCTTCATGGGCTGTTGCATTTCATGAAAACACACAGACCAAACAGTGCTCTCCTGCCATGACCCTAGCAGAGCATGCTACCTTTCTAATGTTTACTGAGGGCTGCGCAGTTGTAGTCCAGTGGAGACTGAACAGCAATTCCGGCTCACGATGTGTTTTTCCGGCTCTGCACATCATCTCCTCAATCCTGTCAACGCTATCCCAAGCTGAAGAATCACATGCATGAGAGTGAGTGTCTTCTCAGGGCACGTTACCTTATTCTCTGGCCAGTACCAATTTTTGGAGCCAAAGGGCTTTATCAATCCTTTCAATTATTCGTTAAGATACACATGGTAGTGTGATGTCTACATGCAACTATACAAATTATCTTGAAGGAGGAGTTTCAGTTCTCTGTTCTGGCTGATAAGCTTAAATCCTTCTTCTGTTAACTTTGTATGAAGAAATCATGTGACAGAAATAGATATATTTATGAAAACTTTATTCCGTTTTCTAGCTGAAACACCATGACTTACTCTCACCTGGTTCTTAGATGTCGTCACTCACCTGTGATGTTGCTCTCTGAAAACCACTTGGATATCTGTTGCACTTGATATGGCTGATCTCAACTTTGGTTTTAGCACTAAACTATTTGGCAAGCTATCCAATAAGTAGTTATCATAATACGTGATAAGTTTCCCTTTGTCTTTATGGATAGCATGGACTGCTCCTCCAAACGCAGCTTCCAGCTTTTTGATTGACTCTCCAGTTTGTCAGTTCCCATGTGATTCTCCAGATGTAAGATGTGAGATTAGTCACTGTTATCAACTCCAGATTAGTAGGGAGATTACTTCTGGTGAATGCAAACCATTCTTGGCATTTAACAACAACTGTTTCAGAACGTGGATTATCAGTTTCACAGTCTTCTGAAGTGTTATCCCTGTGTCTTCCCTCGTGATTTGTGATACACAAATGCAAACCACTGTGATAACAGGCTTTTGCAGGCACAGACTAACAATTGCAAGATTCCTGCTTTGCATATTCTTTGTCACAGTATTTCACACTTGTTCATCTGTACGTAGTAGGTTATCCTTATTACATTCCACAGATCACCTCAGCCCCTTGTTTTATACTTTTTCCTTGGAGAGTACCTTTAGTTGGGGGAAAACCCAACAGATTTCTAATTTGGATTCTATTAATGTCTTATGAGGAGATTTGAAGAACATCTAACACCCTCTTGAGGAGACTCTGATACAAACAATAGCCTCTCTAAAACAAAACTGTTTTCCGCAAACCAACATACATTCCCCTTCATAAGATGCTGCTGGTTGGCTTGAAGCTCGTCTCATGG
The DNA here is from genome assembly GCF_000690775.1 of Eurypyga helias. Classification (NCBI taxonomy): domain Eukaryota; kingdom Metazoa; phylum Chordata; class Aves; order Eurypygiformes; family Eurypygidae; genus Eurypyga; species Eurypyga helias. The sequence continues at coordinate 6,182 of NW_010243195.1, read as the reverse complement.
ATTTCACAGAATTTTCTCCTCAGTTAGAGTCATTTAGTGGACATAAAAGAATCCAGAAATGTTATTGTTATACTATGATCACACTTTATCATTTCCAATGATACCTGCAGTAATTCACTTTTTCAGTATTCAGATCTGGAATATGATTGTAGTTTTAGGCAGCACTTAGAGAATAGCATATGAGTTTGGTTGGGAGTGACTGCGGGTGGCAACTGGCTCTTTGGATGCTGCATCAGCTAGCTATATGTGTCTTCAGTGCTTATTTTGAAAGGTATCCACAGTTTCTTTCTTTAGAGCTTACCTTTGCAGATGGAATGCTTATACTTCACCAGCTATAGAAAAATGTATATAGTATAAACTTCATCAGACATCACCAGCAACATATAACCAAAGTGGCAGTAGATGTATAAATGAACCTGATATTGTGGTATCCAAATTGCATTTTCGTAACTATCCTGAAAACGCTATTGACCTGGAAAGCTAGTACTTAAACAGTCACTAGTAAACCATGTAAACAAATCTGTCTGCTCCTGATCAAACTTATTGCTTAAACAGGAATGAGTGTCTTTGGATGGTATGACTTTCTTTAGACTTCTAGCTGACAGGGGATCTCTTCAAAACTTAATTAATCTGCAAGGATGCAGCACACACAGGTTGATCCAGTCATTTAAAACTCTAAGATGTCCAGTCTCAGAGATCTGCTCAATAATGTTTCTTACAGTACTTTAAGGTCCTTAAATACCTGCTGCAACAGAAATGCTGTTCAGTGGTTGAACACATTCTGCTTTTCACCGAGAAGAGAGGGTGGGATCAGACCCCTTTCCTCCTACACACAGACACACACCACATACCACAGAGTCAGAGCAGACATATTTCACCTGGTTCAGCAACTTGTTTACAGAAAACAGCTTTGGTTTACTGTGGCTGCTCTCTGCTTTACACGCTCCTTGTAGGACTTGATCAGCTCCCACACAGAAGCTGTTGGTTTTCTCCAGTTAAACATACAGTCCAAGAAAAAATGCTGTTGGTAGCAGCTATACATGACCCCACCTTCTCATGATGACCTTTTCTTAAGTATTTTAACTATGACTTTCTGACTGAGAAGAAAAATTAGATGTCATTTTGAGCGTGGAAAAAATATGTAGTTAGGTAGAATTTATTTTAAAATTAGAAACTCCACACGTTGGGACTGGGAGTCTCCAGTTCTCCAGCAAAGCACTGAGCAAACTGGTACTTAGTATGAGAAACAAAGGAAATGCTGGATTTCCAGTGGTGATAGAAAATTTCTGCATTAACAGAATATATCTTTCACTACTGTTATCAGCATTTTTTTCCCTAGAGGGTACAGGTGTGGATCTGAGCTTTGGTAATAACACTTAATAAGGCAAGTGTTAAACCAACTGGCTTTCCATTAATTCAATATGTTTCAAATAGATAGCACTTTAACATTCAACTTGCTTTCCTCTTCATTTAGTTATTTCTATTGATGTCTCCCACAGAACTGGGGTGTCTTTTCAGCTGACTTGAGTCAGGGTGGAATCTGCGGTCTGTGCTTGTGCCAGGAGCATGTACTCCTTTTAAACAAATCAGTTTTAAATAGCAGTAGACTACTTGCAGAACCATGGAGTTCAGCATGAATTGATTTGCTCAGAATCTGTAAGTGGCTTTGATTCTCAGCTCTCTGCTGCCAGCATCCAGATTTTCCACCAGCATCCATGTTAACCTGGATATGTGTCTGTTAGCCTCAGCAGAGATTGAAAAGTACATTTAGATCAAGGTTTTTCTGATGATTATGCTTAAGGAGCCCTGTTTGAGAGAAGGATTTTCTCATTCACTGCACAGGATGCTCACTCTTTGTCATCAGCCTCTGGCATACCCAGCTAGATCTGAGGGCACTTGTACAATTAGTCCCAGGACCTGAAAATACAGTAGCTAAGTGGTAAAAAGATGATAATCTGAATGTCTTCCCCTTTCCATATTTGCCAACACAAAGCAACTGCCTAAGTCTTAGGCAGATCTGGACCATAGAGGAATACTTCAAAAAGTGAAGCCAAGGGTGTGTGAGTGGACAGAGAAGTCAGTCCCACAAAAGTCACGTAGTCAGCCAAATGCCTCACAGCCTCTGCTGTCTTCTAAAAAACTAGGTTTTGATCTTTGACCAATTCCGAGCTGTGGTACACTGGGCAGAAAAGCTCTTCCCAGCTCCTCTGAAGACTACTTGTTTTACTTTAATTGCTTTGATCTGCATACCTGCCAACCCCAACAACACAATTAGCCATCTTTTCACTCCTTCTTAAAAAGTGGGGTTTGAAGGTTTGAGATCAGAAATAGAATTCCCTGTTCTATTCCCACAGCTGTGTTTCTGAATGCTCATCCTTTGCTACACATGTCCTCTTGAGATGGCAGCACAAGCTATGTGCATATTCATATGTACTAAGAGCATATGAATATCCCAGAAATAAGACAGACAGTTGGGAATAGGTCATCTTTTTCTACAGAAAAGACTTAACAATGAGACAGAAAACTTCTTATCCTACTACTCTTTACACATGGCTTTGATTACCAGCATAAGACTGGTAGAGCTTTTGTCATTCCAGTCAAGCCTTAATTCAAGGGAAAACGGATTCTTACTTGTGCTATCTGAGCCCACATCAAAATCTTGGAGTACAGGTCAAAATGGCATTTGTAGCCCACATCAGTTGGACAATGAGAATGTTAAAATTCACCTCATCACTAAAGTGTTTATTGTAAAATTGTTACTTGTTTTTGAACTTTTACAACCCCAATTTCTTTTCATTCTAGACCAGCACTTCAAAGGATTCCTGGGTAGGTTCAGTTATGAGCTACCCCTAGATCACCTGTGATGGAACTATAGGAGGAGCAGTGGGAATGGGACATGCAAAGCAATGTTATCAGTACTGGCCAGTATCTTCTGTTTTCAGCAACTGAAACTGCTGAGATCTCAACAGCTGCACCTTCGTGCTTTTGCTCAACGCTGTGTACACTTCAATCCCACTGCCACTTTGCTACAACATGGAGACGTGCAGCTTGCTCAGACTGACAGGCTGTAAATCCATTTTGCCACAAGCTTTTCTTTGCCTTCAGTGCAGTAAGATGACCATTTAACTATGAACAGGCTTGACGTTTTGACACCTGCCAAGAACCTTAACAGTCGCTTAATACATTAGTTTTCAGTGCATTGTCTGCTGCCTTCTGCTGAGTTGGGAGTACCTCCAGCATGGGTCACTCTAAGTTCCTTCAATTCAGGTACTTTCTAGGTCTATCTTTTGCCTAAAGGCCTTGCGCTGCTCCTCCACACGTTCGCCACTCATTACTGAGGCACAATGCTCAGCAACCTTGAAAGGAGTCCAGGTAACTGCACAAAAAACAGGCTGATGTGTCACACCCTTGCTTCACAACAAGATCTTCCCCAGATCTGCTAACGTATCTCACTTGAGGATCTTTATGCGCTTTAACGTTTCTTTTGTTATTCATCAGACTTCTCTGCCCTCGTGTCTTTAATTTGTCAAATGCTATTGTAGAAATCTTAGTGTCTACGTTGTCCAGTCCCTAGTTTTTCATGATTGCTTCCATAGGTAATTAGCAGATGATCCTTGTCCTGTATAAAAAGAGACTTTATAATCTCTCTCTTCCTGCTATCAATGTTACTGTATGGTCATCGACTCACAGAGAACATTTCCCTGGGCCCAGGATCCTGCAGTCACTTCCATCTGACACCTGCAAGACCTGAACCCCATGAAGAAGTGTTTGGGACACACAACATTGCATAAACTTGAGTTCTTCATGCTACCCTCCGTTAAAGCTTATGTCTGGAAGCTGGATTACCCTAAAACTTTCATATAAGGGCAGATAAATGGACTCCATAGAGGAAGAAGAGGTTGGGGGAAGAAATGTATGTATCTCAGACTGGTGGACATGTATTGGCTGATCTCATTTACTTTGGAAATCACATAAGCAAAATAGAGCACACGATCATTAAAAGAAGTCAATGACATTCAGTTCTGTACTTAAAAATCAACCTTTTGCCTATGCGGCAACAAGGATTTGTATATAAAATTGTCAGGGAGGCAGGTGATGGTAGGCACCTCTATGTCCTCTGGTAAAACATCAGATAGAACTGTAATGTATGTTTGAGTATCTTGGAGCACATCCTATAGCACCACCTAGCAGGCTAATTTAAAAGTGGTCTATATCCCTTGATCCCTGACTATAACGGTGTGCCTATGCAAGAGAAATACGGTGCAGTTCAGTCTTCTTTCACCTCCCTTGCTGTAACAGCTGCCTCTTGAAACCATAATCATGTCAACAAAGCGACTGGTAAAGTTGGGGGTGTCTGTTTTTCACAATCATATTTGTCTTAAAGCATTTAATAGAAACCATAGTGTAAATGCAATGCTGTGCCAGCCTCTTGAGCTTTTGAGTAAGAAATCATTGGTTTCTAGACACCTCCAGCTGGTACAGAAGGCAGAAGTACCCTTCAGAAAGTCACACTGTACAAACCCATCCAACCCTCCCTCCATATTCACCAGTAGGATAAGGAAGTCTTAGTGACTCTCGGGCTTTCAAAATCCATCATCACACTGTGTGTTAGTGTGGAGCCTGGTTTCCAGTTGTCCATCACCACCTGCACGCACTTTGTACATCTGCATGAAGTATGAATATTAATGCCAACTTAAAAACTCTAAGCTTGGCAGATGATGAAGCTACTTGCCAAGGCTGCAGACCCATGGACGTAACAGCTCTCTGCAGATACAAAGGGGAAGATGAAGCTCTCCTTTTCCTCTGGCTGCCTCCTACCTTGTTACGGCCCTGGGACTTGCCAAACTTTTCAGTGATACTATTCAGCTTGCTAACCTGGTAGAAAATGAGCATTTTTTCCCCATTACTATGCTTTCTGCTCATAGTGAGTTAATAGCAGTGCACAAGAGGGTCTGATGGATGCCAGATGTGGCAAAAAGTAGTTGGCTCAGAGGGAGACAGAGAGGTGGGGAAGGTAGGAGTCTTTCCTCTGACTTCTCCCTTTCAGTGGCAGCACACAGTTCATCTGCCTTGCCATATTGCATAAAATCAGAACCTGTGCCTAAAGGAGAGTGTTTTCTTAGCAATCAGCAATTTGCTTATTGGAAGTTAAAACCAAGGATGCCATTAACAGCCTCTGTTCATGACCACGAGGGATGCTATCTATGCCTAACCAGGCCTGTTGAGCATTTCTAAAATGCAGAAGAACAGCACGTCATCTAGTAGGAAAAATGTAGGATCAGTATCTTCAGTATCTTCTTCATATCTTCTTCTTTCATGTAAGTCTTGGAGGAAGACCTTAATTTGAATGAAAACTCCTAAATATTCAGTTTATAATGTTAATGCTTTCATGTGGAAGCAAATCTGAGGCCAAGTCTAGGAACCAAACCTTTCCTGGTAAAAAAATGCCTCAGTCAGGGTCTGCTACAAAGACAGATCTATCAAAACTGATCTAAGTAGCTAATAACCATGGCTTGCTTTTATTTCTCTTCTGCTGTCAACCCGCTACAAAGCATTATTTCCATTTGCATTGTCAAAAATGGTTACCTCATGACTGCCTGGTGGTAACACAACCATCAAACACCTTTCCTACAGATGAGGCAAATCCAGTCTTGTAGTACCCACTACCCAAATAAAATCCAAAGATGGCCAAAAGCTATTTTCTGTCCTTGTTTTGCAAGTACCACATAACCTAGGGGCGAGGCTGGACTTAACAGAGCCATGCCCTCAGAGGCCAACGCCAGCAGGAGTGCTGCCGGCCCACGCTCTGCACCCCTGCCAAGCCGTGCTGCCAAGGGCTTCCTCGGACTGCCCGCGTTGTGGAACTCATCCACGCAGGATTATTGAGGAACAGCACCAGCCGTCATCTGCTTTGAGCAAGTCATAACCAAAGAAAATAAAATTTCCTGCGTGAGTTATTTTCCTATTGCAGATGAGAGAGGAAACAAATCCTACAGATGCAAGTTGTGCCGTTTATTGCCTTCCCAGCAAGCGTTCCCACTGCAGTGGGAGGGCTGTGTTAATAATACATATGTAAGGTATTTTGTAGAAATAACAGCCAGCTACAGCGTGAAACCAAGGCGCGGCGCGAATTTCTGTCCCCGGGAGAGGGCCAGGCCCTCCCCCAGGCCGCAGCCACCCCC
>NW_010243194.1:0-530 GCF_000690775.1 Eurypyga helias | reverse complement strand
CCCCCCATGACTGAGGATACTAAACAACTGGGAATTTCAACGTTCACCCACTCCCCGTACAATTCTCCATTGTGGCCAGTATGTAGACCAAACAGGAAGTGGAGACTGACCATAGCTTATCGTTGACTCAGTGCTAATACTGGCCCCTTGACAGTGACAGTATCTAGGATAGCTGAGCTAATCTCACTTATTCAGGTACAATCTCACTGGGTGATAGCCACAATGATGTGAAAGATATGTTTTTCACAGTCCCCCTGCAGGAAGAGGACCGTGATCATTTCGTTTTCATGTGGGAGGGACAACAGTATACCTTTACTCGCCTCTCTCAGGGCTGTAAACATTCTCCCACCTTAGCACATCATGCTTCGGCACTGGAATTAGCCCACATTCCCCTGGAACAAGTAGTTAAGAGTTTATCGATATATCGATGTTTTAACAGGAGGGGATCAAATTATTCCTGTACAGGTGACACAGCGAAAGATTATACAGCACTCAAAGACTCTGGGACTCCAGATACCCAAGGAAAAGAT
>NW_010243193.1:0-4663 GCF_000690775.1 Eurypyga helias | reverse complement strand
ATTTGGAGACAAGGATGTTGTGTGGAACAATACAAGTCTAAGTAGGTGGTATTGGTTGCTCTTCCCTTACCCACCAACACTGTGACCCCATTGTAGAAAGCCACCATATTCATCAGGCATGATCTGCCCTTGGTGAAGCCATGCTGGCTGTCACTAATCACCTCCTCATCCTCCATGTGCCTTTGCATGGTTTCCAGGAGGATCTGCTCCATGACCTTGCCAGGCACAGAGGTGAGACTGACTGGCCTGCAGTTTCCTGAGTCCTCCTTTTTTCTCTTTTTAAAGATGGAGGTTAAGTTTCCCCTTTTCCAGTCAGTGGGAACTTTGCCAGAGCACCACAACTTGTTGAATACGATGGATAGAGGTTTCACAACCTCAACCGTTAGTTCCCTCAGGACCCGTGGATGTATTTTATAAGGTCCCATGGACTTGTGCACCTTCAGGTTCTATAGGTAGTCCTGAACCTGGTCCTCACTGACAGTGGGTGGTTCTCTATTCTCCCAGTCCCTGCCCTTGTCTTCCATGACTCTGAGGGTATGGCTTGCAAACTTGCCAGTGAAGACCAAATCAAACAATCATTGGGCACCTCGGTCTCTTCCATATCATGGGAAATCAGGTCTCCCATTTCCTTCCACAGAGGGCCCACATTTTTCCTGATCTTCCTTTTATCCCATATGTGCCATATGTACCAACCCGTCTTGTTGCCCTGGATGTCCCTGGCCAGGTTTAATTCTGTCAGGGCTTTAACTTTCTGAACCTGATCCCTGACTTCTTGGACAACTTTCTTGTACTCCTTCCAGGCTCCCTGTCCCAGTTTCCACCCTCTGTAGGCTTCTTTTTTGTGCCTCAGTTTGGCCAGGAGCTGCTTGTTCATCCACACAGGCTTTCTGGCATTTTTACCTGACTTCTTCTTCATTGGGATTATTGCTCCTGAGCTTGGAGGAGAAGATCCTTGAATATTTCCCAGCTTTCTGGGGCCCCTCTTCCCCCCAGGGCTTCATCCAATGAAACTATGCCAATCAGTTCCCTGAAGAGGCCAAAGTCTTCTCTCCTGAATCCAGGATAGTGAGCTGGCTGTGCACCCTCTTCAGCTCCTTGAGGATCTCAAACTCCACCATTCCCTGGTCGCTGCAGCCAAGGCTGCCCTTGAGCTTCAAATTCCCCACCAGCCCCTCCCTGTTGGTGAGAACAAAGTCCAACATGGATTCTCTCCTCATCGGCTCCTCTATCACTTGGATAAGGAAGTTGTCATCAACACATTTCAGGAACCTCCTGGCTTGCTTGTGCACTGCCATGCTGTCCCTCCAACAGATATCGGGGTGGTTGAAGTCCCCCATGAGGACCAGAATTCGTGACCCTGAGGCTGCTGCTATCTGCCTGTAGAGGGCCTCACCCACTCGATTGTACTGGTCTGGTGGGCTGTAGCAGACTCCCACTACAGTATCCCCTCTCCCTGCCCTCCCTTTAATCCTGACCCATAAGCTCTTGGTCAGGTCCTCATCCATTCCCAAGCAGAGCTCCATGCACTCCAGCTGGTGTCTGACAGAGAAAGCAATACCACCCTCTGCATCTCCCCTACCTGTCCTTCCTAAAGAGCCTGTAAAAGGGGGTTGATGCATGCAGGGAACTATCTACTGTATTATCTGGATGACCTCTTAAAAGTTAGAGTATCACTGTGGAAAAAATATAAGTATCCAGTTTTATAAGGTGTAAATTACTATAGGTAGAAAAGTAAAATGTAGAATGTCGGTCCCTGGAGTACCCAGCCTGCATGGATTTCGTTCAAAGTTGTCTGTTGTTATAGAAAATTAATAAATTACAAGGAGAGATAGGAGCATAAACAAAAATAATCTTACTGTAGTAAATGTTGTGGAGCCGGCTGTAATGAATTTGAGTGATTAATTTTCTTCACTGCCAGGAGCCTTCAGTTTTTACTTAGAGCTCACCAGATAAGAGCATCTTCATCAGCACTGTGCCACCTCCCACAAGCTTCAGGGATCCTTTTCTCAAGCTCTGCTTAGCTGGGTCTGACCAGAACATCACCTTCTGCCTTCAAATGTAATCTTTGTGGGTTTTTTTTGGTCAGTAATAACGGTTATCAGCATTGACATACAAATTACCATCAATTTTCTAGAGTGCACACCTGGTGACACAAATGGGGTGGTTGTACTTCTGGCAGAGCGGTTGCTGGATGCTTGCAAAGCTGGTCAGACTGCTTTTGTGGTTTCTGTTTCAAAGACTCTGAGCCTTAAAACAAAAGAGCGGACATGCAGAGCTGCATCTACCCTCATTCTGAGACGGCATATGCTTACAGGAAGAGTGGAAAATAAGACAAACAGCAGAGGGATCTTCCAACGAGCTCATCCACCTTCATGCAGCCAGCAGCTTAGGGACTTTCTGTTGCTTATTAGCCCTTAATGGGGAGTTTTATTCCACAATTTGTGTATTAGCCTTTTAAACCTCTTGCACTTTTGAACTAAAATATTCAGTGGAAACAAGATCCATCATTTAATGACAATTTGCCTGGAAAAACACTTCCGTTTGTTTTAAACTTGTTACCTGATCTTTCCAGTTAGTGCCTCCTCATTCTGTGTTGCAAGAGAGTATCAAGTAATGGTAACAGAAACTTTCTCCATACCAGTCAGGATTTTACAATTCCTGTCATATCATTCTCTTCCCTCAGTTCTTTCTCACATACTGAAGCCATTCCGTGACTCTGCTCATGCACCTAATTTCTGTTTGTTTTGTTCTGTTTATTACTTGCTTTTTGAGATAGGGATGAGGACATCATAGAGACTTCATTGATTCATGATATGCTGACATGTTATTTCGAACATTTTCCTCATTTCCTAGGATTTTCAAAAATTCTGTTTTCCTTTTTAATCACTTCTGAGCATTCAGAACATTATCTATACAGTTTCTGGTATCTTTCCCAAGTAAAAATAACTAATTCAGAGGTCTATAAACTCAATGATTTATTAGAATTCTTTTCTCCCAGGTGACATATCTTCATCCATCAGCACTTTCAGCGGACACTTTAGCATGCGCTCAAGTTAATTACACTTGTACAACTCTTCATTGTTTTGATTGTGCTGCATAGCATTCTGTAATAAACTTTATATCTTCATTATTTAACATCCCTCCCTCCAGATAGCTTAAAAATATTGCTTAGGAATATTCTAAAAAGCATAGAGCACAGAGCTGTGAGGAGCGGTACTAGTAGCATCTCTTTATAAATCAAGTATTTATTCCTTCTTTCTGTTTCCATGGTTTTGTGGTTTGGTTTTTTTTTGATTAACCAGTTCTTAATAAATATTATATTCCTAGCTCAGCAGCTTGAACAAAACCCTTCCAACTTCAAATTCTGTATGGGACAAGGGCATAATGACATAAAATTACTAGTAGCTGTGTATTGAGCTTAATCAACTCTCATAAGAGTTGATGAATGACCTTCTATCGATTTGTGTGTGAATTGGATTAAATGCTTGTGTTATCTGTAAATATTTTAACGTTGACATTTTCAAAATACAATGATGATTTCAAGCAATACTTTTCACATGAACTTGATGTGGTAGCCAGAAACCTGTCCACCTACAAAAGCTGATATACTGAGCTTATAAATTTATACCATTCTAACTGTGGAAGCTGCTTGAATTCAAAAAATCTCAGTATTCTGAAGCCTGTTAATTAAAAAAACCCAAAAACTTAACCACCCACAACTGTAGTAGATGAAGGTCCCTGATTTTTAAGTCAATAGAAAAGTGTACAAGTCTTCAAAGGAGCAAAAATATGACTATATTTCATAGTGGTGATGACTTTTGAAGAAATGGAAGGTTTTTGTAAGCACTTCCAGGCTACCAGGTTAAAAAAAAAAAAGTGGAAAGAAAACATGAAATTCTACACGCAACTGACTTGGGCTGGCTAGGAAAAGTGATTTGAAAGGATATGTGTTGATCTACGAATCCCTATATAATAAGAAAGATAATTTTCGTAGAATCATACAATCATAGAATGGTTTGAGTGGGACATTTAAAGGTCACCTAGTCCAACGCCCCTGCAGTGAGCAGGCACACCTTCAACCCCATCAGGTTGCTCAAAGCACGGTCCAGCCTAACCTTGATTATCCCTGTTTATTGCAGGGTATCCAACGTTCCTTTTAAAATGTTGACGTCTATTTTAAACACAGCAGAGCTTCGGTCTTATGGTGGAACGATTTCAAGTCAGCACATGCTACTTTGCTAACAGAAAATGCCTGTTATAAGGCTGCGTAACATATCATAGAAGATAAATTTCACCAAGAGTTGTAATTAGTATTATAACTTGTTATATGCTGGCAAAATAGGTACACAAGTAGAAAATGGCATTTTAAAGTAACAGTTATTATTCTAGCAAACTGAAGAGTTCTGATCCTGTAAATAGCTTGGTACTTAGTGGAGAACGCCCGGGACACAGGGAAAACAAGGGCTTGACCCCGCAAGGCGGCAGGAAGCGTCTGCAGGACGAAACCCCCTCAGTGCTGGCCACGCACGGATGGATGTTTTAAGCCCCGTGGTGAACAGCTGGTTCTGGACGGGCACCTGGCCTGCGGCGTTGGTGTTCCACGGTCTGTTCGCACTACCTCAAAGTGCCCCCTTCGCGTACGCCTGGCGAGCTGAGAAGCATC
>NW_010243192.1:47226-57158 GCF_000690775.1 Eurypyga helias | reverse complement strand
AGCGGGAGCGGTGGGTTAGGCCCTGCCGTGTGTGGGAGCTTGGCCCACAGCCCCCTGCCTCAGCCTCCCGGCAGCCCTGCCTCAGCTCCAACCCCGCGGCCAAAGGGGCCTGTCCCTCGCGAGTCAGGCTCTCCCCGGCACTCCCGCCCGAGCCCGTGGTCGTGAGCAACGTCTGAGGGAGGTTCTGTGCCGGTCCTAAATCTGGCTGTAACTTTGGGTAGCACAGGCCCGCCCTGTGGTGTGAGGGGCGTACGTATGGCAGGCAGAGACAAACCTACAGAGAAAGCTCACGGTAAACTCTTAAAAAAAAAAAATCCGTAAGGTGTGTAAGTCTTTGCATTTTAAAAGCCATAGCAATGTTCACCGTTTAAACTGGTGGTCTTGTTTGCTGTCAGAGGGCAAATCGCGGTTGGAGAAGCTGACAGCACAGCAGTCGTGCACGGCCCTCCGGGGTAGGGTTTGCCTTCTTCACGCGTTTTTCTCAGTACGGTTCTGGTTTCTCAATTTCCACATGCACTGCAGTACTGGGGAAATACTTCAGTTCTCAGTTCGTTCCCTCGAATATATGTGTTAATTTAATGAGCTTTTATTACATCTTGATTACAGTCAAGTTAATTTGGTGGCCAAAAGCACAGTTTTCTGAGATACCTTCAACCAGCTGCAGAATTTTTTCAGTTGTTAGAAGCTCAGTAGGTTGCCTTAAAGCATACAAACAAGTGCGAATCTTAACTGCCTGTTTGTTGACATGGCCTCTGGCTATTTACTTTCAGAAAAATCAGCCATTTAATGAGTATAAGATGTAATAGGAGAGCAGGTGAACAACCCATTTAAAGCAGTATCATTAATGATGAAGACCAACAAGATCTGACTTTGGATCTGATTAAAGGTCAATCTGGTGTTTAGTAGTGTCTTTGACTTCTGGTTGGCGCCTGATTCTTCAGAAGAATGAGAACTGTTGCAGGAGAGTGCCCTCTAATCAGTAGCTGGTTAGAATTTATTTCGACCTTGAAGCCAAGGGTTTAATTTTATTTCAGAATTGTTGTCACTGTTCTGGAAACTCTTGATAAACCTATCAATGTTTAGTCCTGTCCACTTCTGCATTTGTGGCAACGGTTCTGTAGTTCAAAACCGGACAAAAGCATTCACTCTCTCAGAGCTGACTTCTACAGGAACCGTCACAGCTTTTTTTTTTTTAGAAGAACAGAAGTTTTCCATTTTATTTTTCCCCATCACTAATCATCTGATACTGATTTCTTACTATTTCTCTGATTCATTTTTCTTTTTAACCAATAACCAACTTGCCCAGTCCTCTACCACAGGAGAGATTATTCTTCTTGCCTTTCACTGTTCTAGAGCAGTCCATGATTTGTTTCAAAGGTTTAATGTTCTTCTTACAGTTTGCTGTCTTACTACATACACATTTACATTTTTCTGTAGGGTCATTCTCTTCTTGTTTTCTTCTTGGGCCTTGGACTACTTTTAATAAGGAGCAATGCAAACACTTTACCAATATAACTGTCTTCTGAAAAACTTACTGCATTCAACTCATGTCTACACCATAAATGCTGCTAAGAAGCTAAAATTAATTTTAAAAGTGGTTTAAGTGAAAATAATTAATTGCATTTATTTTGACACAGGTATGAAAACTCAATGGGGTCATCCAAAAATGTGATAAGTGAGCCTGTTGATGTGGAGGAAGACTATAACATGACGGTAAGACATTCAGCTACTGTAATAGTGTGGTAGGATTTTTCCTACTGCAAGAAAATCTTATTTTTTCATGTTGGGATTCATTGATAAATCAGTTCATTTGTACCTTCTCTGAAAGTATTGGTTCTAGAAACTGAATCGATTTAATGTATTAAAACCATGATGAGAAACCTTCAAAAATGAATTCTACTGTAGAAGAAATCTGAGTATTTCTCCTGATTTTGTGTCGTTCCTAGTTGTGTTAGTATGTAGGTTTTTTGCAGTCTAAGACATTTGTTTCAGCTGATTACCATTTTAAACTGCTTTCAACCAACCTGTGCTCTAGTGTAAGACCATAATGTTTGGTTACCTATTAGAGTGGTGTTCTTTGAAGTAGCTGAGGTTAGAGCTGAAGTCCTATCTTTTGAGGACATAATGGATGAAGCTGGTAGTTTTGTTTACAGCAATACATTTATATATATGAACCCCATTTAAACAAGAATCCTCATAAAAGGTCCTTTAATATTCATAGCCACACAAAGAAGTGTGGCTAGTACAGACTAAATAACAAAAATCTGCTATTTAAGGCTAAACAAATTTGTAGTCATTCCTTTTGCCTAAGAGATGATGGTATCTAGAGCACTTCGATGAAGGTAACTTCTTTGGATAGTTAAGTAGCAAATGGGAAGGATTCAGTTTGAGGAAGTGGTCAAAAATCTACGTGTCAGTATCACTTCACTGGTATGAAGAAGGGTATTAAAGCTTGCTCTTGTCTAGTCAAATGAAGAGACTGTTGATACCCACTATGGCCTTTGGCACAATAGTTTACAGTTCTTTATGGCTCTACACTTCACTGTTGCTACGGGTCCTGTTAAGACTTCCTTTAAGGGTTTGGTTTTCTTCTTTTGACTGACGTCGAACTGATGGAGACAAGAATTTTAAGTCAGACTGTAGTTTCATGATACAAAGTGTTTGGAAATGTCACATTGAGATGCTTCTGCTTTCCTTATAAGCCTTTCTGGCTTGTAAAAAAAGTAAATAATTTAAAAAGATGGTTTGGTTGGTGTGGACTAAAGCAAAGTTTTACATTTACATGGGAATAATGATCTCCAGAAATAAAGATGGAAAACAACTGTCTTGGCAGCAGTTGTGCAGAAAGGAACCTTGGGATTATAGAGGGTCATAGGTGCAACAAGAGAAATTCTGCTTTTATGTTGGGCAGAGCTGGATCTGCTCTGACCAGAGGATGGGGACTTGGGGATTGGACTAGACTTGTAGAGGTTTGTCCCTTCCAGGCTTTGTTATTCTATGGCTTTGTAAGTCATGCTAGTTTCTGTGTGATATGTCATGGGATATGTGTTATGATTATATCATAAGTATTATCATAAGGTAATACCATGTTGCAAAAAAACCCCATGCATCAGTTTGAGATGATTAAATGGGAGTATCATGTGAAAGATATGAGTGACCTGTCCACAGTGTTTAGCATTGAGAAAGTCTTCATTGAAGACTGCTAGTTGCTGCTTTTGGACATTGTATTTCAAAGACAAATGTGAATTAGTCGGAGAATCTGGAAGAGAAAACCCTAAGTGCTCAGACTCAGAGAACTTGAAATCTGAGATCTGGAAAACACAAGAAAAAAGATTGAAGGAATAGGGGTGGTAAGCCTGGAAGATGGGCAGACGAGTGAAGGATGAAATGGAACATAACAGCATAAAAAATAATAGGAAAGAAGAAATTTCAAATGGTTTCCAAGTTGTCTGTGTATGGCAAGAATGAGTGGGCTTACGCTGTAGGAGTGCTGTAGTTAAATATTAGATTGTGCGGAGTGAACGCTGTCTGCTGGTGGATGACTTGAAGGAAGTGATGCAATAAATGAGGAGAGATTGATCTGTTACTTATTTCATTTTTGGCACTTGGGGATGCCAGGTGAGTGTTTGGGTCTTGTTTTGAAGTTTTGAGAATAAATTAATGCAAAATGCAGTCTGAACATTCTTCTTTTGGTTTAAGACAGATACATTTCAGAGGCGATTAAGTTAAAATTATTTGACTCTGTTCTGATGTAAGCTACTGGAAGTATTTACATTGGGAATTTTTACAGTAGCTGAAAGTGATTTTAAAAGTTATGTGACACTCGTGGCTCTTTCACTCAGACTGATGATGGGAAGTGTATCGTTATGCAACAAGGGAATTAAAAACCCAAACAAAACTTGATTCAGCAGAACTGGTCACTCTTACTAAAAATTCCTAGTGAAAGTAGGCAATGAATTATATAGAATGAGAATAGACTACAACCAGTTCAGTAACGATCCTGTTTTTTCATGGCATTTGCTTGGATTCTTTGGGCCGAAAGGTGTAACTTGCTTTATTTATTTAATTAGGTTTTGCAAAAGTTCAGTTATATAGCAGTGCTATTTTTTTCTTTCTATTTGTTTTATTACATGGTGGTATCTCTAGGTAGGTCTGTGGAGCACTAGATGGCACACTGCAGCTTTGAAACGAGCAGTTGAGTTCATCTGGATGAGAGAAACCTAAGTTAAATATTATTATATAAGCATTTAAGTAAAAGCTGTTTCTCAATTCTGTTGTGTTTCCTACCAGTTTAATAAATTATAGCCACTCATCTGCTATATTCATTTTTACCATGTTTTCTTTCTAAAGATGTCCTAGTACTATGAAACAAAGTGGTTGCAGGCTTGAGTCATATGATGATAAAAGCAAAGAGAAAAAATGTGTCTTTTTATTAGTGGTAAAGAAGATCAGTCTGAGCCTAAGATAATATTTAGATTTATGTAAGTTCTCTGTGGTTAAGTTTGTCAGTGTTTAAAGATAACTTGGTCAGCAGTTTTGTGCTATCACGGTATATAAATTTAGGATTACAGTATATAGTTTGGCTTTGGTTCAAATAATTTTCTGTGGTATAACAGTACACTGTAGAAGAGGCGACATTTTATCTAATTGACATCTGTCACTTGATACAAATATTTCTTAAAATACTTGATTTCAAAGGTCTTGCAACGGTGTATTCTGCAGGTGCAAAGTAATATGTTTATTAGGTAAATGAAGTTCATCCTCAGTGCCTTTCATTGTCCTTGAACACCTGTAGCTTTCTAGTAATAACAGCCAATGTTAGTTGCCAGGAAATATTTTCTAGGTTCTTGTCCTCTCAGAGAAAGATAGGTGTGTTTTTTGTACATTTTGGATGGCTCCAATAAGTCCTATCCCTTTCTCCAGGCTCTCTTCAGTCAGCTAACACATGTGTTTTGGTCCAGTGCAGCTTTTATCTGGAATAATTAGCTCTGATTAACGCAGGGTAACTAAAACATGCATGAAGTGTGCTGTGATGCTGTAGCATCACTGACAGTCAGTTAAATGGAGGTTAAAAATGTGTGGTGTAGACATACCCATACTGAGGGCAGGGTAGCGACTCGTGTCACGTCAATGAATCAACGTGACTGTCATGCAGAGAAACAGTTGGTGGTGAAAATGAATGTGTACACCCATCTCACATACTTGGTGAAAATTCAGTATCTGGGTACCCCACTTCAGGTGGTTTGATCACATATGGAATGAAACTAACATAGCAAACCAAAAATTTTTTTTTTTCCCCCAATCCCTATATTTCTTGTTTTCAGGCTTCTTTCCAACGGTCTAATAGTCATGACAAAGTGAGGAGAATAGTCGCAGAAGAGGGACGTACAGCAAGGAACTTAATTGCATGGAGTGTTCCACTGGAAAACAAAGATGATGATGGTATGTATTCAACAGTCTTCCTCCTGCTTTTTCCACCTCCATCCCTTTGTCAACTGGAGTTGCTCACCTGGAGACGTATTTCTTACGTAGAATTTCTCTATTTAAATAAAAGGTTATGTTTAGCATGCATAGTATAATTTAAAGGGTTTTTTCCCAGAATGCACCCTGCAGTTGACAGATCACTTGATAAAACCTTCCCAGTGACAGATGAAAAACTGATTTAATTTTGTCTGTAAGCAACATCCAAGACTGCTCTCTCTTGCTGATATTATTAAGATATTTGTTTAATATAATAATGTTGTCTTGTAACTTGGAAATTCGGAATTCTAGGCAAGGCTTAGAACAATCCAACAGATTTCTCTCTGCACTCTGAAATAAGTAAGTTTGGAAGTTTCTTTTTGTATCATTTCAGTCCCTGGTAAACATCTGTGAAGAATCTTTAAGGAAGGGGATATGTGAGGCTGGTTTTCCATAATGCAAGTCCTCAGAACAGTTTTGTTACTGTTGTAATATTCTCTTGTGGTATGATGACTTAAGGAGCCAGAAGTTGACTTTAATTTTTATACTGCTCAAGCTGTTCCAGATGTTAGAATGCTGGTTTTGAGGACTTCATCTGATTGTTTCTGTAGCTGGCATGTCCCTGTGCAGGTGCTGCTGCTTTTGAGACTTAGGCAGGAGTGTATAAAGTAGATGGGGTTTTTTTATTTTCTTGCTATGAAGGTGGTTGAACACTGGAACAAGTTGCCTGGAGAAACTGTGGGCAGTCTTTGTACTTGGAGATGCTCAAAACTTGACTGAACGTAGTTCTGGGCAGCCTGCTTTAGCTGACCCTGCTTGAAGCAGGGAGGTTGGACTAGATGATCTCCAGAAGTTCCTTCCAGTCTCAGCAGTTCTGTGATTCTGCCCATGGAAAAGATATTTCTATGAACAGTTACATTTAGTCTGCAAGATAATTAACCATGTGTCTGAAGTAAACTGACTGGCTTGCTTTATTCTTTGGCTTGCTTTATATGTTAACGTGTACTTGTGAATTTTTTTTTTTTTTTTTAAAACCTCTGAGGTGTAAACTCACGCAAGACAATGAGTTGCTTGACAGCTTATTTAGATGTTTGTGCATGGACATTTGTATAGGTTTCATCATGGAATTTGCGTTCAATTCAGAAGGCATAGCTGTACCTCTGTTGAACAGTGACAAGCACAATGACAGTTAACTTAGGTTTGGCAGCTAAACATCCTAAACCTAATTACAAGTGTCCACATCTATGTCTTTGGTTTCTGGTTTTACTTTGCTGTTGTCCCAGCTATCTTAGTATGTTTTGTATAGTGGCATTTTTAGTAAACACTGACTGGTCAGCAGAAAAACATGTACTGTGAGTCTTTGTTAGCTGTATGTAGGAGAGAAAATGGAAATCATTTAGGACTTGAGCATAATCTGACCAAGTAGAAGGCGTGTCTTCCTGCTTTGGATTACATGCAGCAGCTGCTCAGTTTATTATCATGAATATGTGGATTTGTAAGTGGGCCAGTTCTGTGTTTTTACAGGAGCTTCATTTATATCTGTCCCCAGAAGATGAATTTATCTATTTGCTAGCCTTACAGCTGCCTGCATGTTCTTGAGTATGGTAGTAGATCCAACGGTGTTATTGGACTAGTCACATATGTAATTTAAGCAGAATTACAATTGGGACCTAAATTATTTATAGATTTTGAATTACACTTTGGGGAAGGGAGTAATATGAATGAGTTTATGTGAAAGAAACAGAGTATTTTTCTAACAGTATTTTTGAGCTACTTGTGAGTTGATTCAATTTCTGGTTAAAGTCTGTTATTTTTTAATACTACCTTGCTTGTAATACTATTTTAGAAACTTCCAAGTAAGACTTGTTCCTTAAAAATGAGTGAATGTGAGTTGTAGAAGAATATTTGCTCCAAGTCTAACGTTTTCTGCCGAAACATGAAGAACAAATGTAAAAGTGAATTTTTAGCTTTCACTAAATAGTTGTTACGCATGATAATTAAAATCCAAGTAGCTATATTAATTTCTTTCTTCTGGTCTGTAATATTTAAACTCTTTGTCACTGGTGCTTTCTTCTTTTTAAATCATGGATTGACCTTTTTGCATAATACAAAGAATCAGATGATAATTGCCCAGTGGAAAATTGCCCTGTAGAAAGAAACTTGTGGCTAATGAAAGTCTGGCAGAGCCAGATCCTCTATCTGTTGACCCTTGTCTTGGCGTAGACGGTATATATGTTGGTCAGTGAGCTCTGATTCATTTTTTGCTGTTTTTTTCAATATATATTTTGTCCCAGTGGAATGATACAGCAATATTATGAATTAGGACAGTTCTAACTCGTTCATGGGTCATGTAAATCAGGCCAGAGGTTCAGGTTGCCCGAGCCGATCCTGTAGCTCTTCTGTACCAAGCAGAATTTTGTCTTTGTGCAGTTTTTTCTGCTTGTAGTGTTCAGAGGTATTGCCCCCTGACAGTAGCAGTGTCTGATTTAACTTTTTCTAGTATGGGCTGTTCCTCATGATGAGTTTGGTTTTGTTTTTTTCTGCAGAAACAGTGAGGGTATGGGCATTTGCTGTTATTGGTGGTAATGTTACGGAGGCTTGATGAAATACTGGATTCATCTTTTCAGTTCATGTATCCTTTCTTTTCCTATTTCTTTTAAAAATTATGTGCTTGCATCCTCCTTGCCATTCAACTTGCACTGTGAAAGACTGATGTATTTTATTTAGAGGACACAGGCAAAAGAGCAATAATGAAAAGAATTGCAATCAAAACCTTCTAATTCCTTAATGGAAATATATAGTTCCTGCCAGTAAGAAATATTTCCTTAAAAAGGAGAGAGATATCTGGAATGACAGGTAGCCCTTCTGCTAAGTGTTTTGGAGCAGCATGCACCTTTGTTATGTCAGATCTGAAATTGTAGTTATAAATACAGGTCAGTGACATGAGAAGATCTACCTCCACCAAAACATGGTGGCTGTGATCTAGAAGAGGTATGACTGCTTATACATTTCAGTTGCTGAAACTCCTTCATGGAATTCATGAATTTGCAGCAGGTTCTGTTGGATAGACTAGCTGACAGTACGGTTGACTTTGTGTCCAGTGAGGATGGTCTTGTAATTGTCAAAAATTCAGTGGTCTGATATTCTGTCTCCAGATGTAAATTTGCATTCCCGGCATGTGGCCACCAATTCCCTATTGCAGACACTTAGATCTTGCCCACCCTGGGAAGGTGTGGTCGTTCTATTGGAGGACTTCAGATTTTTTTCCTTCGTCGTTATTTCATATGCCTAGCATGAAATTCGAGGCATTACGTGCAGATAAGCAATACACAAATTTTATTACGAAATTTAAGCTATGATATGAGTAACAGTTAAAATATCTTATAGGCTTGACATTTAAAAGTTAGTAGAAGTCGACAGGTACCTTTTGAACTTTGTGACAGGTCAAAAAATTGGGAAATTTGTATTTCTAATTTCCCTTCTTACTTCCTATTTGTTTAAAATCATTTGGGCTCTCGCCATACAGAATCCATTTATAGATGAAGCATTTCAGGGTAAGGAAACATATTTTATTGGTTGAAAGGTAACTGGCACACTTTGGGGAGCCTGCAGCATAATCTGCTCCTTTAGCAAGAGCCGGATGGAGTAAATAGGTTTTGCAGTATGTGGTGAAAGTCATGAAACTTGGCTCTCTTTGGCCAAGTAAGGAAGTTGTAAGAGTCATGACTGAAAACATTGTGTGTAAGCCCTAGCGACATTGGATCTGGTTGTAACTGGCAGAATAGAAGGTGAAGGGAAGGGTATTCTTTAAGGCTCATAAGTTTCAAACCTTGAATTTCACTGAAATGAACGGGAATCCAGGCTAGTGCTGGTAGCTGAATACAGGGCCATTATGCTGGATGAGACAGTGGCAGTGATTTGTAAAAGTAATTTTGTGCAAAATATATTGCTGTAATTTAATCTGGAGGTGGGCCTGAAGGCAGTAATTTCTCTGAATCCTTAGCACTGCAGAGGTAGAAAAATCATATCTACTACTGCTCTATAAACTTTCACAAATACATGGTTTATAATAATACTAGAAACTTATTTAGGCTTCCTCAATGAAGAGGTCAGAAATAGTCAGTCTTATGCAGTTGCTTCCTCTGGGCAGATGGCTCTGCCTTACTTTAAATGATGTTCAGGCAACCAGGTCTTGTTCAAGCCTCGTTTTTATGAAAATGGTTCTTATGATGGGCAACTGCACCAGCTTGGCTCATGAGATAGATTCTGGAGTACAGACTGGTTATATGTAGCTTTGGCACTGTAACATAGACTGCCTTACAGGTTTTATAGATAATTTGGAGGAAGAGGGGTGTCAGGGTAGATTTCTTACACTGTGTATAAGAACTGGAGGAAAACAACAGAATGTTCACCCAATTGTATCCTCAGATTCATTCAAAGAGATAAGAAATGTAATTGAAAACTGCTATTGT
>NW_010243192.1:2532-47195 GCF_000690775.1 Eurypyga helias | reverse complement strand
CCTGCTGAAGGTCTGATACGAACATTGTCAAAGGGACTGAAAGAACATACACAGTTGGTTTCTGCCATGGTGAGAACAGAAATGAGGGCTAATAATTACTAAATTTAAAGGTGATTCCCACATTTCCTGTAGCAGTAGAACTATCCAGATGAGAGGGATGATTGTTGAGATTGTTAGTGTAAAAGTTAAACTATTTTCAAAAGCTGTCAATGGCTTTTTGGTTTTTGGAGATACTAGCACCTCAGCTTTTTGTGACAGGAAGCCTTCACAAATCACAAACCCTGTGTGCTTCATATTTAATTTCCAGACAGAGAGGAAATGGACTTCAGGCGTAAAATATGACTGTAGCTCCATGAATGCCACAAAACTTTGCTGGTTTAGATATTTCACATTGGCAACTTAAATAGCTAATGAGATGATTATCTTTAGTCTCTATTGTTCTTTCCTTAAAATTCAGTAAATTCCTAGCAGGTAATGCCCTTCGTGTGTCATTGAATTCCTATACATCTTGCAGCAATGCTGGTATTGTGTAGCTCTCTACCAGCAGTCACTGAACATACACCTAACCGTTAGCAGTGCTCTTGTGTGGTCACCACTTACAGATATAGAAGGGCAAAAGGAAAAGGGAAGATGTCTTCTAATAACTGGCACTTATTAGAAGGAAAAGAATAATAAAGTTAATAAATGTGTCTGCTGCTGAAATATAAAACTTTTGGGCTATTGCAACTTAAGAAAAAAATTAGTCCTTGCCCCACACTGTTTGCTTTTAAATTTGCAAAACCTGGTGTTTACCTAAGTTATGTTTTCAGTAAATGTCTGCCTTATATAGAAAGTTTCTGAAAACATGGTTTTGTCTTTAAAGGGGGCTTGTGCATACATTTCCCAGTTCTTAGATGATGGATTAGTATCCTGTTTTTTGTGGAATCTAAAGAGGCTGCAGTATTTTTTGTGTTCATCTGCCCTTTTTATATTTTAACATACCCATTTTTGTTTGTAAGCCTTCTCACTGTGCAAGTTCTTTATGCCATTGCATTCAAAATCTTGTCTTAGCAGAATGTAAATCATGTCGGAAGACAGACTTTGTGATTGAAATATTTCAGTTATCTTAATTCTGACATGGAACTGATGTGCAGTTAAGCTTTTTAGCGAATAGGAAGTTTTTATACGTAGAGTAGCCAAATCAAATTTTTTCCTGACTGCTGCTATATTGAGTTCAATATACTAATTTGTACCTGTTGTTTTGGCTAATGTAGCATTTAAAAAATGAATTATCAAGCAAATAATTTTTAATTTGTTTTAAAATTAAAGGCCTTGTTCTCTGCAACAGCCAATGATGCAAACCAGCTGTACAACTGCTTGATTAAGACAGGTTTACAGCTGCTTTACATAACCAGTGCAATGTAAAACAGCTGGACTCTGTTAGGGAATTTGGCCTAAGAACTGTTAAAAACTCAACTGGACAATTGAAGAGTGATCTCCATGGTCTAGGAAGGAACTATATGCAATTACTGCCTTCATTTGCTTGGCTTCTTCCAGCTAAGTAATCTTGAAACTTTTACTTAGATGTAATCTGTGCTGGAGAGTACTCTTGCCATAGTTAGTATTTTGTCTTAACTTGCTTATATTTTTGATAATTGGATCCTGTGATTTTCGTGTTGTGCAAGTTAGATACAAAGTTGGAGGAATAAAACTTTTTTTTTTTAATTACCCCTGAGTAAATCTCAAAGTTTAAATGCAGACAATGTCAGGTAGGTCTAGGGTAACACAGTTCTGTCTATGCAAAGATAACTTAATCAGTTGAGAAATTGCCACTCCTAGGGCACTGAGACCTGAAATCATTATTTCTGACTGTGGGAATTTAAACTGATTTTGGAAGTGTAGTTACTAAAGTCACTTCATATAAGCAGTGGAGGGAGACAGGTACATTTGAGAAGGCATTTCAGATCTTTAGGGGACTGACTCGTGCTCTATGCATGTTTTTTTCTCTCTTTCTTTGGTTACCTAAATGTAGGTGAACTCAATCTAGTCCAAGTTTTCCCCATCTTTCATGGCAGAAAATACCTAAATCTACTGGTAGGTTGCTTGAACAGTTTGAGAAAAACTGAACTATTACAATTGTTTTTCCTAAGAAAGATATTCCTTGTTTTAATTCTGTAATATCTGATTGAACAGTCATTCAAGAGCAGACTTCAATTTTTTAAAAACATATACAGAAAACTAGTATCATATTTGACATGTAGATTGTAATGATATGATTTTCAGAAGCACTGAGCACTTCAAGATATATTATCCTTGTTTAATGAAGTCTGCAATTTTTGCCTTTCCTGGTAATTTTTTTTCGTTTTCTGTGTATTTTCTGGTATTATCTACGTTCTGAACTGTGGAATATATATTTTGAATATACAGGTTTAACAAACCTCAACTGGTATATTTTGCCTGTATCAGTACATTGCAAGATGAGATGTGTATTTTAGAATGCTTTATCTCATTAAAATTGTTACTGTTGATTAAAACAGTTGCTTTCCCACAGGAAAATCAAAATGGCATGCTGGTGGAAAAACAAAGAGATTGACTCAAGGAACACACAAGACGGCAAAACCGGTATCTGCTCATTTTTTATTATGACATAAAATTTATGCCACTAAAATGTTTTGCGATATCACTGATACATTGTTGGCTGAAAAATACTAATATAAAACTCTGCATACATTGTATTTTTAAGGCATAAAAGTTTCAAAGTCAAATATTCAGAAGTTAAAAAATGTCAGAATTTAGGTTATCTGCCTCAGTCTTTACTTTTGGTGCTTCCTAACCCCTGGATGCATGACTTTGTGGCATTGAAGTTATTTCAAGGAAAGTGCTGTTCCGTAAAATGATACAGGATATTCTTCCTATAAGCATGCTGCTTATACAAACGATACCTTTCTGTCCAGTTTCTAATTTAAGGAAATGCTTTAATTCTTGACCTCATATGTTAATGGCTGAAGTCAATGTAGCCTATTTTGGAAAAACTTAGTGCAGGTGAGTAACATTTCTGGAGTTATGACTGGAAAGCATGTTCAGATGAGAAGTGTCAAGGAGAAACTGTGCTTATTTTTATTCATGGTTTTCCTGTGTGACTGAGAGTCTTGATTACATTAATAACGTAATGCCTCAATCTTTCCTCATGTTTAATATTTTTAACAGTTGCTTTTCTTTGATTAATGGATTTAGCCATTAGTATGGCTTTAGCCATTTAGTATTCTGTGACAATCTGTCAGATTTTGATAATATGGCACATGGAAGATATTATTTTTTGGGGGGAAAAAAAAGTTCTGCTTCCATAGAGGTATACTTGCATCTATAAGACATAGACATGCTGCTTTCTCGGTTTTATTTAGCAACTATTAACCCTGAGTTCTCTCTTCATGTACTAGTCTATTAAAAACACTGTGTATCCTGGTTTTCTTGTTCTGTGAAGGTGAAATTTTATTGATGTAGTTGGGGCTCCCTATAAGGATTTACCCTCAGAACATTTGGGGTGTAAGAGTTATGTGCTACATAGTTTGGGTTCTGTCAATTTTATTCACTTGGGAATTATGTAAATACTGAGTTTTCAGAAGAATACTTGATTATTATTCATTGTCTCTGTGTGGGATTGCTGTCCTAAAACTATATTGTAGAAATAGTGCATTTCGAGTGGGTACAATTAAGGTTTGAAATGAACTGCTGAGTGCCTGTGCATCTTGGCACTTCGGTTTGGCATCCAGCACCTTTATTTCTGCTGCATTTCAGACACTGGATACTGCTGTACGTTGGTGGCTTTTTTGTTTAGTTTTGTTGAGCCTTCAGTTTCAATTTTCCTTTACATACAAATGGACCACTAATTTTAGGAAAATAAACTAACAAGAACTCTTTCATAGGATTTTATCAACCTCATCTTCTTCTCAGTAGGGTGCTGGCAAATCTATATTCCATACATTTTGGCGTTCTGAGAATAAACATAGACTTCATGCTTTCCAGAACTCCAGGGCAAGTTACAGGAACTATTTTGGAAATGAAAAAAAAAGAAGATTCAGTTTTTATGTCACTTTCATCATCCACACTGAAGTACTTGAGATGTAAGAAGGAATATTCCCATGTTTCTTAACTTCAGAGGCACAAAAGCTCTGCATTTTCTGCAGTTGCAAGTTTGAACTATCACTACAAATTAGAACTAGCCCTTCTGAATCACTGCAAAATTGTTGAACATAGATTACATTTCAAATAAGTATTGTCAGTATTGTCAAAGGCTAAGGGCTCTGAGATCACTTGGAAGATTTAAAAATAAGTAATTATATCCAGTTAAGAGTGATCTCTGGAAATTTGCAGGATTGGACCTTTAGAACTCTGCTTAGAAAAACTTAGTTCTGTGTCCTTGTGTCCTGCCAGTGGAAAGAGACTTGTGCCTCTGCTAACCACAGTGAAAAATCTGCTGAGAGTTAGTTGGAAGTACTAGGCACAAGGACGTAGGTGGTGTTTATGTGGCCTGGGCATAGCACCTTGGTGAAGATGTGGCGTCATTGCCTTACCATTCTTCAGACTACACTGTTAGAAATATTTTTGTCCTGTGCCCTTATCTTCCCTCAGAATACCAGAGAGATTGAGAGATTATAATCTCTAGAAACTGGGTTTCATTATTGTAGCACACTCAACCTGAGCATGGCACTGGAAGATATGGTCTGGTCTAAAGTACATACTTCTGATAAATACTGTTTAATTAAAACTTATTTCCAGGGAGGATGAATAATAAAGCTAGTACTGTACATTAGCACAGAAACTAGAGTCTTGAGAATCTGTACCTAACCCAGCATTTCTTGCTTTTCATAGTGAAAGGTTAGTTTGATTCATTAGAAAATTTACTTAGGATGCTTACAAGTAAAGATTCTGCTGGACAGTATACAGTTTAACTCAGAAATTTTGCTTGCGTTAAACATTTGTATGGAGTATAGCAGTCTGTATAAAATATAAGTAGTAACTTTATGTTAAAAGTAGTCTGCTGCAAATCTTAAATTTAAGGGAGTACTGGCTTTCATTTCAGTAGAGCTGGTGGCAGCCGAACTTGATTGAATTTGAGAGTAGCTTGCTGGGTTTGATCTTTTTTCCTTGAATTTGTGGAGCTTGAAGTGTAAAATGTGGGACATGATTTAGGTTCTTCTCAGAAAATTTAATTCTGTTTCCTTGAGTGGCATAACCAGGCTGTGACACGTTCAAATGTACCTGACTTACATCAAGAATTTAAAATATTATTTCTGTTAACTAACCAACTACTAAATGCTTACCTGCTTGTGTGATTGGATTTACAAGAAATTTGGTAGTTCAGGGTTTTGCGTCCATTCAAAGGTCTTGTACTGGAATGTGAGTAACTGTAAACGTTGCTTAGGTTGTACTTAGACACTGGAAATCTGCTTGCAGGGGTAATAATGGAACTGCTACAGTTCAACATGCTGATTTCCTAATTAAAATATGGCTGACATATAAGAAAGATGATAAATGGATGCCAAATGTAGTAGATGGATAACATTTATTGCTAAATATCCAAACATATTCCATGGTGCTGTCTTGAAGATATATTTTCAAATGTATCTTTCCAGTAGTGGGGATTATGCATGGTTCCCATTCCAAAACAACCGATCCTTCATGTGAACAGTATTAGCTGAATGAGTCGAAATCTAATCACTCTACTAAGGTCATATTTCATAAATACAGGCAGCAAAAGGTAGCACTATTCTTCTAATATAGCTATTTATGGTTCTGCAGTTAAGGTTGTGTCATTATAAACTGTAAAACTTTTACAGGAGCTGTAAATTAGCCAGTATAAGCTTTGCTTTAAAGTTTTATATACAAGGCATCAGCTAAGGAGCATCTTTTCTCCAAGCTGTTCTTTAAGAGGTGACTCTCATGTCATAGAAGAAAAAATATTAAATACTCTGACATATGAAACCCTTCTGAAATTCCTGTTCATTGGTTGTTTATGACATGCATCTTTTCTAAACATCTCTTGTGCATACATTAGCTGGGGTTCATCTGGAGTACACTTGGAGCATTTTGAGATATATGTAAGGGTAGCAGAGATGTTAGTGTGATTGTAGTAAATCAGTTTCCCATTCTTCTCCTTCTTACAGAAAAATCAGAATCCGAACACAAGCACAGGTGAGAGCATAACCATTTTTTGGTTATGCTAATTACGAAGGGCAATTGTCTGTGTTTATGCAGTGTGGTGCTGGTAGTCAGAGCACTGGCAGGGAATAAGCAGACTGGAACCCAGAGGGGGTGGCTGCTGAAGACATGGGGCTCTGGCTAAACAGTTTTGCAGATTCTGTCTTCGCATCAGAGTTCCTTGTGTGATGGTTTTAGATGGGAAGCTGTGTTTATGGTGTGAATTTATCAAATAAAGCACCTAAAATCTGGAGAAGAAAGGCATTTTTATTCTTAAATACGGTGATTGAAAAATCATTTGGTTATTTTCTACTTTCCCATTCTGTAATTTGAGCATGAGAAATATGAGTTAATTTACATGTGTCTTAAGCATGCAGGGAATGTTTTGTAGCTTTGGCACAATTTGTTGGTATTCAGGAGGAATCTACACACACAAAAAAATTCTCTTAAGGAGAATGAGGAACTTTTCCTCTAGACTTTGTACGGTCTTTGGGTCTCTATTCTATATATTTCATCATTACATATTACAGCTCTTCCTTAAAAGTACTTTAGTATACAAGTCCTTCCAAAACTATGCTACAGTCCTGATTGTCTTATATTGCCTGTAGTCTATAATGACTTTTCTGGATTCTCTGCCTCCAAGTACAGTCTTACCTGCCATTAAACTCATCTTTTGGCCCAAAGAAATAATGTTTCCCAGCTTTCTACAGTGAGGACCAAAAGGCTTGAATCCCAGTCAATTGTTTTGCTATTTACAGTATTTCTAGTTAGTGATTGGATATTGTGATTATAAACTCTCTGTACTGGCTTGTGCAATATTAGGTTTGATTGTTTTTTATTCAATCACCAAAAGTAATTTTTAGGATGAAGTTTTGCAGTAATTCCTACAGGTGTGCTCCGGTAGGAATTAGTTTTCTGGAGGTCTCTGCTACAGTGGACCAGGGTATCAAAACTGCATTAAAGGTGCTGTTAATATGTATGCATTAATGAAAAAACCCAAGCAAACCAATCAACCAAGAACCAGACTATGGTAGCATGTAGCTAATACCTCCATCACAAAGTAGCACACAGCTGGGCATCATGTCAGGTTTACTGGAGGTGCTTATCCACCTGGCTTCTCTGTGATACAGAGGCATATAGAAGCCTGGCATGGTAGCAGGATTTTTCTGGTTTTCTTGTTGTTGTGGGTGAGAATTTCAAGTTTAATAAGGACAGTGTGATGGGGCCAAGTGCTGATTTGGTATTTTCAGCCAAATAGGCATGCTTCAGAATCCTTTGGCAGGTCCTGTGCAGATGATTGACAGTCTGTCTGAGTCAAGGAGACGTGTCTCCATATGGGTGACTAAGCAGAATGCACAAGGTCAACAGATACACAGCACTGAGGTGGCACGACAGTACTTCCAAGTACATACGTAGTGATTCCTGTCTATGCCAGGGTTTGTGAGGAGAGTTGGATGTTCTCCCTCTGCTCCCATCACATTTAGCATATTGGCAGTCCTCTGCATCTGTGCACCAAAGTTGTATTACATCAGTTGGTCTGCATATTAAAAAAATCAGAACAGATTTGTTGTAGTTAAAGCTGTTAAATTACAACTTAAACCAGCATGAGGACACTTTCAGACTTGTTGCGAGTAGGAGCAACTACATACGTTGGCACAGCACTTACATTGGGTTGAATTGAGCTTGCAAAGTTACCAATATGGTGAGTGGAAATCTTAGTGCAAGTAGTCTTCTAAAGTGTGAAAGCTTCCTTCTGTAACTAATTCATTGCTTGCTGGCATCTCCTCTGCAGTGTAGCCATAACATATTGATCAAAGGGCTAGCCGCATCAGCATTTCACTGACGTTAATGCTCGTATATTAGAATGAGGGTTTAAAAATGATAAAGTCATATGTAATGTCTCGGTAATAGAATTTAACTGTGATGGGATATTGCTGGTATGCTTATTAGTAAAAGGTTATTTTCATCTCTGGATGAACATACTTGTCAGAATAGGTAATACAGGATATGTAATTAGCACGTTGGAAAGTTACAATTTCTAAAAGGCAGAATACCTTGTACTGCTGTGCAATGTGAATGTTGGGTTATGAATGTTAAACAGAATCTAGTTCTACATACCTGCTGCCTACTTTTATGATAAGAAAGGGTGTTTTAAAAAACCCTAGTCAGTTGGATGATGTAGTCTTCAGTGAAAAATATCTTGTTTACAAGTGTTTGAGTATGTTGAAAAAATGTGTGTTGCACAGAAATACAACCCCTTACCTTACTTCTGTTTCTTGTTTTTCCTTTTTTCAGAACGCTGCCATGGACTGTAAATTAACAGCAGCAGCAGCTGGGGATAAAAACTTTGACAAAAGCCCAACAAAAACAAGACAGCCTCGAAAAGTTGATCTGCGAGCTCGATACTGGGCCTTTCTTTTTGACAATCTCAGACGGGCGGTTGATGAAATCTATGTTACATGTGAATCGGATCAGAGCGTAGTAGAATGCAAGGTAAGCCTTCAGCTGTTCTGTGCCTGTTGTCACATGGCTCTTACCGTACTTTTTTATACTTTACAGAAAAGCCAAATCAGGAATTAGAGTTTAGAAGCATGATACTTTTTGATTTGCATTTAGTCAAGGCCTGCAAATAGGAAAATTGATGGTATATTTATTCAGATTTCAGAAGATACTTTCATTTTAGGCACCGAGTAATTTTTGACGTGTATAAAGCTTATAATGATGTGAATGTTATTAGCTCTCAGTTTTTTGATTAAATGAGTTTTTGCTTATTGAGTTCTAATTGTTTTTTAATTTTCTGACTGAACAGGGTTTGGTTTTTTTTTCCCTGTAATGTTCTTTACTGTAGATGGCACTGTTGTGATTCAACCCTTTTCACATTTGTTTGCTTCCAGTGAAGTGGCTTAATTATACATTGCTCCCTTTCTGCAGTGATAGTTACCACTCTTCTAATTCTCTCTGCAGTGTTAAGAAAGCAATTGGTGGTCAGGTGTAAACAATGTCTGGTTGGGATGTCTCTGTAAGGCGTGCTTCCTGATTTTGAATAACCTGTGTTTGTAATAGCTTGTGTATCTGTTTTATGTTTTATGATGATTTTCTAGTATATCTGTAGAAAGACCATTGTCATTTAATAAAAATCATTCATTCTTTAGAAATGGAATTTATTGCGAACGTGAAGGGAAGCCAGAAGAATGCATTATAAGAGAAATGTTTAAGATACGACTTCTGTCTTCATATTAAACATGGCTGAAAACTCAACACATTCTGGAAATGATTATCTAATCACTGTAAAATATTACATGTATCAATTTAAGTAAACTTTTTTCTTATCATATGCATCTAGTACTCTGCTGTAATAAGACACGGCCAAATTGACTTTGAGATTAGCGTACAAATGCATTTCATTGAAAGCAGGTTTGAAAACTGAACAGTAGCTAGAGGCTTCCAAAACGCTGGTTGGTCTAACACAATTTAGCATTTTGTTACTGAACTGTCTTCCTCCTCAGGAAGCTTCTCTGGAGAATTTTTTGGTTTAAGAAAATCAGTCAGCCTTGCATTGTAATTAGATTACCATTTTAAACTTTAGTGACTGAAAGAACAGAACCGTATTTGTATCATTATCACATATTTTTGGTGTTAGATATCATTTAGCATTTCAGTCGTGCTACTTGAGCTGTTCTTGGATCGAGATATTACATAGCCTAAAAGTCTTCATTTTAGTAGATGCTTGACAACCATGTATGTATCTGTGTGTATCAGATTACTTGTTTGCAAAACAGAGGTAGAAAAAACCAGAAATGAGTAAACAGGGGAGTCCAATGTCATGTGTTGTAAAACCTGTGTGACATTCATGTTGCCTTGACCTTTTAAAAGATCTTTCTTCTCAGCACAAAGAAGTGCCTTACTGGAGTAGCTGTATGCATTTGTGCTATGGTCTGTTGTTTGTGAGATTTTTCTTTTAAAGGTTACTGTTAAATGGTGATTATTTTTACTTTTTATAAATCACTAAAATTTCTGTTGATTAAGCTATGAAGTATAAAACTGTTGAATATTTCAAATTATTTTTACTAATGTTTCATTCTATCAATTCCACTGATTGTTGTTTTTACTTTTCGGTGGATATTGTTGACAGATACAGTCCAGTTTCTACCAGAGGTGAAGTTGTCAATGTGTTCTAGCTAACCACTTCCAGCAGAATATTTTAACTGCTGCCTTTTAAAGCGAGTGCTTTACGTAACTCTTCATAGGCAGGCATATATTACTTTTGGTACTACGTGCGTAGGCTTCAACTAGGGAGTGATCAAACTCGTGATTAGCATGGAGGTATGTTTCAGTTTTGGGTGGAATATTGGTGGGGAGACTGCAAGTCTTCTCACCTCTGATCTTGAAAAGCCAGAGCTTGCTGTCCTCCGTCAATTGAAATGTCTTAGTCTAAGTGCAGCTTTCATATTACGGAATATACAGAAAGCGTTCGCTGTAGTACCTCAACCTTTTAGGAGTTCATAAATTAAAATAATGATTTAGTCTCAGAGTTCAGTTGGCAAATGGTATTTATTAAGAAGCACTCACAGGACATTGTTTCAATAATTCAAGCATAGTACGAAGCCTATGTCCTACCTTAAAAATGACTTAAATCAGTCTTCAGTTTGGCCATGACGGTGTGTTCATGTGCAACTCACTTCAGGTGAATGACAAGCGTTTGCCTCTCTGAAACACTCGTTTTACTGCCTTGGCTTTGGTAGCCCTGTGTACGTTGCTGTCACGTTACTCCCAAGCACCAGATTTCATATTTTGTACTGACTGTGCTGATGGTGCCTGGTGAGATCTTGCAAGATGTCTGGCTGTGCCTTTTGGTGCTGCTCGAAAGTTTTAAAGCAGTGAACAGAATCTAGATTGCCTGTTCTGTCATCTTGGGTGTCTACTGTGGCTGGAAGGATGGCTGTAGCGAGGTTCTGAGTGTTATTCCAGGGACAGCTCCAGTTGGTCTAATGTGCAGGCTTGAAAGGATGCAAAGTCATTTTAATATTGGTGGACAAATGTAAATTACTTTAGTCGTCACAGACTTCATAAGAGTAGATGACCAGCTCGGAGGAAGACGTCCTGTGAAGATTCACATTGCAGAAAACTGCCACTCAATCTTTATTAGACACCAGGGAATTCAGAGAACAAGAGAACGTGAATGCACCAAACAAGGGAAGAGGGGTTGTGTGTGTGGTTGTTTTTATTTTGTTGGGGGGGGGTGGGGGGTTCACTTTATTTTTTTAATAAGAATTAATTGAGTTGTATGTCATTATGGTAATTTCTGTCACCAGAGAAACCAGTAGGGAGATCAAGGGAAAACAGGCTCCACTAGATCCACAGTCTGCAGAACCACCTAGGCTTTTTTTTTTTTTAATTTGCTTGGTGGTTTGTTGTGGTGAGTGGTTGGTTGTTTGTTGGTTTGGGTTTTTTCTATTTCTCTTTGGGCAGGAGGAGTTCAGCTAATTATTATGCATTTTCCATTTTTATGTATGACAGTACTGGTCTGAATATTTTTAATTTTAAGATGAAAATTGCATTTATAATAAACTTTTACTAAAGCTCATGCTACAAATGAGAATGGATTAGTTTCACTTTTATGTTGCTTTTTTGCAAACTTTTTATAATACATAGAAAAGTATCTACTAGTTAAAATGTTACAAGAGAAGACAACAGACACAACAGCTCAGTTGAAAATGGATTAATGCATTTCTGCTATACCTAAAGAATTGAGAGGATTTTGATAAATGAGAATTCCATATGGCCTCATGTACATTTCAGACTCATTTGGCATATCTCGCTAACTCTTTTTGTGAAGTAATTTATTGATTTTTACTACTGGACATAGAAAAGAAACAATATTTAATAAGGAAGCAAAAGTGAAATTTTGAAAAATCCTTGTTAAGATAAATCAATGCTATCAAAAACTTCCTTAATTTCAACTTTTTAAGTGATATCTTATGTCTTGGTCAAATGGGCATGTGCCATTCTATTTAAACTTTTGAGTTGTATAAAGAATGTCTTTAAAGAAGATTTCTGTAAAAATGAAATGTGACAATTTCTGTCAGTGTGGGTTATTTTTAATTTAATTTTATTTTGTACCTTTTGCACTCGTATTCTAACAAGTTGGTATAGTTTTATTGATTACGTTGTCACTGGAGATAGTGTTTGATGCTCCCAAATCGGACAGGGCTCTAGTGGCTGATTGTGGTTGAAACTGCAGACGAAAGGGTTGTGGTAAGGATACAAACAGTGAAAATGTGTGTAAGAGGATCAGTGGTTGTGTATATTTTCTCTCAGCTTTGGGCACTGCTGAAGTTGGTATTTTGCTATTGATTTGGAATTGAGAACTCTCAAATCATGTATATAGATACGGCTTTAATGGTTTGTATATAAAGATATAATGAACATGCTGAATTATTTCTAAAAGAGTTCTCAAGTTGAAGCATCATCTTACTGTACATAAGTCAGTTTGTGCAACAGTGATAGAGATTAGATATATTGTAATAGATTTGGCTATAACATTCAACAATTGAAAATGCAAAATGTATGGATATTCTATACATTAATTAAGATTCTGTGTGTCTGATGTTTATAGGAATATTTTATTAGCTAGTATTTTCTAGGTTTGGGTGGCTGGCTTAAGCAGAAAAGAAATAGTAATGCCTTTAAAACTCTTTCTTTACGCTAAAGGAATTAAACCCAAAATTATTTCTAGGTGGAGGAAGGCAGGTTCTTAGTCAATTTTGGCCAATAGAATTTTGGTTAATGCAACAGAGAAATGTGTCTTCTGCTGCTTCTTTATGGTCTATTTACGTGTCGCAACTGAGCTTCTTTATATACTTATATATTTGTGTGTGGATATATAAAATAGAAACAACACACCCCACACTTATATAAAACTCTTATTGAAAGAGTTTGAGCAACTGGATCCAGCAACTAAGGGTACAGTAAATGTAGAAGAATCTCAAAATACTTTAAATTTATTTGCTGTGTTTTTTCTTCCTAGGATGAATTAATGACTTCAGCTGTTTTTTTTCTTTCAAGAAAGCTGAATTTTATTACATAAGAATTTAGTACTATATTCTTTTTAAGTTACTGTTTAGCCTTACTTAGTGCCTGCACAAACTTCTGTCTTTTCACCTAGCATTACTTAGTGCTGTATTTCTGAAAGATTTTACAAAAGGTAGTTTCCTTGTTTCTAAAGCTTACAGATGCATTCTTAAATCAATCTACCTTGAGTATAGTTCAGTGAAAACAGTTTCATTCTGCTTCATATTCTTATTCTCTCTTATGAAATGGAAAATTCAGCCATGAAATTCTGCTGTTCTGATTCTCATAGTCAGCACAAGATACCCTAGAGGTTGGTAAAACCTGTCCTTTAAAAGATGTGACATGTAGCATGATGATGTTATGTGAAAGAACCAGCTGAAACCACGGTAGTTAAGGCCTTCCAATCAGGGTGATATCGGTGAGAGCGTTTCAGTTGATCGAAGACCTCCCAGAAGGAGAGGGGAACTTACTTCATTAGCATCTCTTGCTGAGGACCTCTTGTGAGGGCTGCTTTTGGTTCCGGGTATGCTAATTCTAATGATTTCAATCTATGTGTGCAAACGGAGACCCATGCCCATCCAGGCTGATTACTCACTTTTCAGACAGCCAAGAAAATGAAACTGTTTCTAAATGTGTTGGAGCTGAAGCTAGGAAAACCAAGATTTTCCTAACTTCAGCGAGTAGGAAATCTGCAGTAATTCAGTGTAATGGTCCAGTTGATCCAAACAGGATCTTGATCCTATTTCTGCTGATAAGAGCCAATTCCACTCTATCCATTTAACTTTTTTTTGGAGGGTAAGTTCTGATTTCCTCCTGCCTCGCCCTACTTTTCAGTTTTATAAATGTGAAAAGTACCTGGTTCCAGGGAGGTAAAAATACAGAGTCAGGGTTTGATACTTAAGGCTTTTTGGGGGAGGTAATTTGTTATATGTGAATTCCACTTCGTCCCTTGTACTGCAAACCCCAAGAAGGGTGTGCCAAGAAGGATTACAAAGTAATTTACTTCTTCAACATAGGCCTCTAAGTATTAGAGGTACATTAGGTACGTTACGCTTGTTCCAGGGTTCTGGATTCCTCTGAGTGAAAAAAATATCTTGGCTTTCCAAAGGAATTAAAAACCCCAAAACAAACCAAAAAAACCCCAACCAAAAAAGACCTCCACAATCCCCCCCAAAGCAACCAAAAACCCCAACAGCCCAAACTGCAAAATCTGTGGTTTTTAATTAAGTTTTTTCAGCATATTTTCCTTTTTACACCTGAATTCTTTTAATTGCTAATTATTTTCCCAGTAGAGTGCTCTATTAAATCTATTTCTATTGATTTTGTAACCATTTTGAACATTAATTTAGTACTTTGTGCTGATGTCTTTCGTCTTTGAACCTCTAGAACGTTTCCAGTTAGAAGGAGAATTTCAGCGTAGAGTGAACTCTCTTTTGTAGGACTGAATCTATTTTCTTTTTATTCAGTAAAACCAAGGTGATTGTGAGTTTCCCTGAAAAACTAAGCAAACTATTTACATACTAGAACATGTGTAATTCTTTTCTGTGTTTCTCGCAAGACAGTCTTTTAGATCAATAGTGTTTTATGGAATATATATTCAAATTGTTTGAGAAGGTCTAATTCTGCAGTTGGAATATGTCAGAAGTATGCTAGGCTGCCACTTACCACTCAGTTATTAAAAATACATCTC
This sequence comes from Eurypyga helias, assembly GCF_000690775.1. Classification (NCBI taxonomy): domain Eukaryota; kingdom Metazoa; phylum Chordata; class Aves; order Eurypygiformes; family Eurypygidae; genus Eurypyga; species Eurypyga helias. Next base: position 32,257 of record NW_010243192.1, on the reverse strand, counting down.
CTATTTCTGAATTTGGAGATAGTTAAGAGTATGTTTATGTCTCTCTCTAAATAAATACCCTGTGGCTGTTCTGTGGCAGTCAATGCCAAGTGAAAATCTCTTCTGTCTGCATTCCTCCTGCCTCTTTTTGGATATCTGCATTTTCATTGTTGTCATCTTCCAGGGATGAGTCAGCTGTCAAGTACAGGAAAATGGGGTAATGACTGAGCATTCAGTCTCAGAGGCAGAGGTGGGTGAGATCTTTCAGAATGGTAATCTGTTCTTTTAGAATAATAGCTAGATAGTGAAAACCTGGCATGCTTTTTAGTTGGCAGTCTGGATAATCTTATTCCTGCCTCTTCATCCATCACATCACAAACATATATATAAAATATATCTATGAGATATAGATAGAGATTTGCATTTTTGTGTCAGTAAATGGTGTGTTTAAGTCCCTGCATGTACCCCCTGAGTGCGACACTCATTCTTATGGAGAAAGTTTACTTTGGTAACAGTTATGCTTCTCGGGAGCACATACATGGCAGAGAGTGGATTATGGCTGTCATGTTGTAGGTGAATCAGTGAGGAACAAACTGAGGGCAGATACAGTGCATTTAACACTTGGATCTAAGAGGCCATGAGTTCCTGCAGCTTTACTGTCTAGAGTTTGCTGCTTAGTGCCTTCTGAAAGGCTAGTTTGAGAGAATTTGAAAAAAATACACCAATTGGAAAAGCTTTAGTTACTGGAAAATTATTCTGTTTTGCTCCTTTCTGCAGCTGTTTTAAAGTTTTCTTTCCTTTTTTTTTTTTTTTAAAAATATTATTTACCATGTACTGAAGTTGGTGTAATGAGAGTCCTTTGGCTAGAGGAGCGGCTACCTTTCATCCTTTCCCAAAGTTGTAAGAACTCCTTTGGCAATCATCGTTGTTGAACCTAACCCCAGAGCTGGCTTTAAGTGTTTGTGATTCTACTGTATGAAAGACTACAGGGAAGTTTTTGAAGCAATTTTTGTGTCGAATTACTGAAACACCCAGTTAACTTTAAAACCATAAATTTAAAAAAAGAATGAAGGAACTGATGCCTGCTAAAAATGTACTCCAGTATGAGAAAATGGAGTTTATTTTGGTAAATACATAATCTAAAATATTTGGTGTAGATAATGAAACAGTATCTAGTATGCATACTTTGTAAATAAAACACACATTTCCAGCCTTGAGAATAAGCTAAAGCCCAGATTTGGTGACCGAGTTACTGTTTCTGGCAAAGCATTTTACTATTTTGAATTGTAGTAACCTTAAAATCCCAGTCTCTTCCATGCTTACCTGTTTTCTTCCTCGTTGTTTGAGAATGGGAGACTGAATGGAGAAGACAGTGTTTCAAAGCTGTTATGGGATTTCCAAAACATGTGAACTTCTGTTTTTAAGGTTTATAATAGGCCTATCTAGGACCTAAGTGAAGATGGTCCTGATTCAGGAACCTAGCACTATTCTGATATAGCTACTCTATATATTAGAGATCCTTGTTTATTGCAGAGTAATTAACATGATCACGCAATGGAGGAGACTAGAAGTACAACTTTACAGAAACGAAAGTAATGACTGAGAATGGAGAAAAGAAGGGAGAACACAAAAAGAGCTTTTTGATGTGCAGCACTATTGATCAGAGAATTGAACAGAGGGGAGAAAGAAACAGGAGCCCTATTGTGAGTGTTTTTAGTTTTACATCACTGATTTTCCTTTAAGGGTTGATTTTTTAACAGCATTGCTTTCTTTCTTAGGTCGAGCTGGCTCTTTAAAAATTGTATGGGATGGATATGACCTTGAAAAATAATGGGATTTAAAATTGTTTTGACTGTAGCACAGCCCTAGTCTACCCCGTAAAGGTTCTTTTTTGTCAGCACCTTCTCAAGTGGTACAAGTTTCCACTGCTTCAGCACCACAGGGTATATCTGCTACACTCGGTACCGTAGGTGAGCTGGAGAGCTGTATTGATGTCCAAGACCCCAGAGCCCTGCACGCCGGTATTGTGTGTCAGTAGGACAAAGGGATGGCGCCAACCGTCCTGCTGTATGCGCCAGTAACTAGAATTAATTACAAACCAATCGAATCCGTTGCAGCCAATTGGTAAACTAATTGGTAATTTTAGCTGTACATCTATATGTAGTTATCTGGATGCCTGTAACAGCGCTTTCAGAGCCACTTTTGTTCTGCTTCATCCTGCTTGACAAAATGGCCCTCATAGCTTTAGGGAGAAAGATGTGCATCAGTGAGTATGGGGCCGCTCCAGCTGCTTGTCTTGTTTGTATTCCCTTGTTCGTAAAACATGACTCGGGTTACAGCTGCATGGTTCTGCTCTGATCATTTCTGATAATGTGTAGCTAAACATTCCTTAAAATAGGTTAAGCCATTTATTTCATTTTTTTTGTCCTCTGCCAACTAACTTCAGAAATATAACTCATATTCGTATATATTTTTTTTTTGTGTGTGCAGAGTATCTCAGTGGCAGACTTGAAAAGTAAATGATTCAGAATTAAATTTTGCTTTCTGTGCTCTTATTGTTACTAACAGTCAGCAGAGCTTAGTATGGGCTAACTTAAATGGGCATGAATTGAATTAGAAAGCTGAAATTTTATTACTGAAACTGAAAAAAGAACTGGCTAAAATACTTGACTTGTTCATTTCTTGTAGCAGACTTTACTTAAGAATTATTTTGGTGCTGTAAACCAACTGCCTTGTAAGAAAGATTTTTGTTAGCTTTTTTTTGTGGAGTATTTCAAAACAAAGAGCAACTTCTACATCAGCAGTGGTACTCTGTTTGATTTCCCTTGTGTTTGACTTTCTTGTGACTTTTCCCTTGTAACAACCAGCATATGCTCTAGATCTGTCATACATACTAGTTAAAAGGATACTTATATGAAAACTGAAGCTGATTTTCAAACTGGCAGTTGTGTTAAACAAAATAAATAATCATCCATAGAATTTATATGAAAAAGGATTTTGCATACATTAGAGGTCCTTTTTGCATTAGAAGGACAATTAAAAGTAAAGATGAATGGGACATGATGTTACAAAAATGTCGATTAGTTACCTGTACTGTGGCAGAGTCTTTCTACTGTTTTCAGAGTAAACAGATTAACTGTTAAGATTTGTAGTTATGCACTTAGAAACCAATATGTTTTCATTTGTAATTGTTCCCAAAATATTTCTAAGTAATGATTATTTGCTTTGAGCGGAAAATTTCTCTTAGTACCAGCAAGAATGACTTTGACATGTAAAGAATTTGCAAAACAACACCACTTTGTGTTCGTCCTTATACCATGAAATTATGTCTGTGTTTTAAACTCTGCATGTGAAGCTGATGTAAATTTTCATAGAATTCGAGCTTCATGTGTGGTTTTTTATTATTTTCATCATGTTGTCATCATAGAGGAGAGGATCCATTTTTCTTGTCTTCGGAAGGGTAGTTACAAAAGCTTCTACTTCTGATTGACGTGATTTCAAACTGTCTCCTTTGAAAACTCATTAATGTGCCTCATTGGGTGATAATCAGCTCTGCTGAGATGTCGTACGCCTGTTGGCTGTGTTGGTCTGGTGTGGGTTTTTCACATTCAGTAAATTATTTTTGAGTTGATAGGTGGAATATAAGTGATTCCTAGCTTCCCACATAATTTCTGACAGTGTATGTTTAATCCTACACAGGAATTACGGGGTGGACTAGATTGTTCTTGAGATCCTTCCCAGTTGTGTTATTTTATGATAATGTGTAAATCTTTCAAGCCATAAAATATGTTCATGACTACAGCTTTTTGTGATTATTCACCTAAAGATGCATAAATTCACGGGTAACTCTGTATAGTTCCAAAATAATTTTTAAAATGGTAACAAATTAATTGGTTTGTAATGGTGAAGAAGTATAATCTGGGTATTGGATTTGTGAGGTCTAGATATGTGATTACTCCATAGACAATAATGTGCAATTAGTGACTTTTTTTCACTTGTTAAGGTGTGCTAATCAGAGAAGAGAATGGAACCTTTGCATCTTGCAGCTTATCTTGTTTATTTCTCAGTTATGCTGTTGTCTTTCTCTTTTTGCCTCTCAAAATACCTCCATAAGAATCGGTTTTGATTAAGAAGTGCTTTATTAGCACGATAGTGCTGGTAATCTCCCATGACAGTAGAGTGCCTGTCATTAGTCTGAACATGTACAAGACATCACTTGAAAGTTCTGCACACTTGAAAGTCCATAGGAACAGGATATAGTTTGCTGAACTTCAGAGGCGTAATAACTACTTTTTTCTAATGCAGGGATCCCAGGATTCTCCAGAAGGAATTCCCTCCATCTGATGCAGTTGCCCTTGTGTGGCTTTGTGTATTTTTACCTCAGAAACAGATTAATTGTGATATTTTTAGTCGCCCACAGTTCTGTCAGGTTTTACAGACAGTTTTGCTTATTTCATGATGTCCAGCATAATTTAAACTGTAACTGACAAAAAAATCCTGAAACAGTAATGGTTACATATTTTAGGAATTACTTCTTTACCAAATTTTGCTCTTTTGACCTTGGACATTGGTGTTTGCAGAGGTCTTGGAAAATGTGTATGTTTTGTGATAGGAGAAATGTTTTAGTATTAGGTCACATAAAACTATTACCTCTCTGGGCTTTTTTGCTTTCAGGGTTTTCCTTGATTTTATCTTTTATGAGAGCGCTACAGACTAGTAAAATTCCTACTTTCTTTTCAGTTCCTTTAATGGGGTGTGGGGATTGGTTTTTAAATACAAATGTTGATGTAATGGTTGCTTTTCAGGAAGTCCTGATGATGCTCGATAACTATGTAAGGGACTTCAAGGCATTGATTGACTGGATACAGCTGCAGGAGAAGCTAGAAAAAGCTGATGCTCAAAGCAGGTAATTACATTTACATTTTTTTAAAATCTAGATCCAAATACTGTAAAGCACAGATTCAGCAAATAAAATCAATTGTAATATTTCCTCTGGGGCTTCAGGAGGAAAATTTTCCTTTTGGACAGAATTAGTGTTAATACTTCATAGCATTTGTCAGTGCTGGTTTTCCTTTAAGGTGATAGAGGAATAATTATCGCAAATTTTATTTTTAACCTTTTTTTTCCTGAATTTGCAGACCTACGTCATTAGCCTGGGAAGTAAAGAAAATGTCTCCAGGACGCCATGTGATTCCAAGTCCATCAACAGATAGAATTAGCGTGACATCAAATGCTCGAAGAAGTTTAAATTTTGGGTATGAAACTAGATCGTAAGTTTATTAAAGCTAGAATAAGGATTCGAGGCATACACTATTATTCTATAGTAGCCAATATATTGTTTTGCTGCTTATTAAGTCATATATGCAATTATTTTCATTCGTGAGAGAAAAACACATGGTCTGTAAAAGAAAATCTTATCAAGGAATTCATTTTTTCTTACTTTGTTACATATTTATTTACTGGTCATTCCAAAGACCTGAAGATAAAATACAATTAATGTATTTCATGTTATCTGTTTAATACTCTCTTCCCACTATAAAGCAAAAGTCAAAATGTCTGTAATTGTCATTTAAAAATTTTGGCAATTTATGCAGTGCAAATAGCCAGCTGAATGTGCAAAAGTAAATACAGGTCAAAAAGAGTGAATATAAAGTGAAATTATTATGATTCTGATGAATAACAAACATTCGTTTAGATTTAGAGCATACTATATGCTATAATAAAGCATCTTTTACTTCTTAAAACAAAATGGCTGTTTGAAAGCAGTTCAACAAAAATGCATAAACACCAGTTTAGAACAGCACTGTCTGGTTCTGTTTCAGTTCTGGAGAGCACGTATGTGTCCAGTTTAAATTGTTCTCAAAGTGTGTTTTTTAGTTCATTCAGAGTTGTTGGGATCTAGAGCACGTACTATCATGTTTCATAAGTGGTTACAGTGTCCTCAGCAGGCATGTAATATTAGAATATTTAGCCAGTACCAGTATTGAACACTTAAATTTTGAATATCAAATATTTCTACAAAAGTACTACGAAGTGTGTTTGGTGGAAAAATTGCTGCAACGGTGCTAGTCTCTTTCTAGATGTATTGATACCTACCTGACACCGTTTGAGAGGTGTCTGCTTAAATACAAGATGGTGGGGCAAAAATATGCACAAGTAGTCAAATGAAAAATTTGAATCCTGTGGAATCAGTGCTCTTGTTATGTATTATTAGAACATAGACAACAGCTCAGCATAACCATGTCTTTCAGCTAAACCTTTTTTTGCATGTAATTACATGTTGCTATTTAATTACATGTTGCTATTGTTTTGGGAGGTGTTTTTTCACCATCAAAGGAAGATGATTAGCAACTATGTGTGGTGAAGCACCTAATAACAAGATGAATTTTCTATCTTCAGACTTGCAAACCTTTTCTTCTGTCTTAGTCTGCTTGTGCGTCTGAAAGCAAGGCAACACCAGACAACTACAGTATGTTGTGTCTGCTTGAGAAAATAGGGTAGAAAATGAGGGTTTAGGCACACTTGGTAGTTGGAAACTTTTGACAGAATGCCAGGAGTTATTAGGAAAGGAATAGAGGACAGAAGAAGGGATGGTGTTTTACCACTGTAGAAATTCACAGTGAATGACTCAAACCTTTGGTCATTTTCATCTCTTCACAAAAGCAAACACTTCAGAAGTGTTGAAAAAGTAGGAGGAGTAGGGAAACTAGAAACTGGAACAGTCAGAAGTATCCAATGGTATTAATGCAAAAAAAAATTTGGAGAAGAGTTAACAAGGGTATTATAAATAAAATAATTTACGGAGGAGTAGGAAAACGTTGTTCATTAGTTTTCATGAAAAGGACCTGGACCCAGTAATTGAAATGATCAAACAAACACCAGGCTTAAAATGACAGAAGTATTTTTCAAGTATTTGGATGCCAAAAGCATAATTGACTTCAGAAATCAATATTGTGAAAATTAAAGTCCATCTTTGGTTATTAAACACGAATGTGCGTTAATAAATGACAACAACTTTTCAGTGTAAATAGCTGCAGCCTGGAGATTATGCCAAGGGAAAAGCTGTTCCGTACTGCCCGGTTCTGACAGTCTCTTTGCTCAGCTGTGTGGAACTGTCAGACAGGGTATGGAGCTTGGCCTCTTTTCCTGGTTTCCTCGCATGAAATGGTATTGCATCCCCATAGGATCAATGGGGATTATTAAAAACAAACCATCCAGCTATATTTTTATAATTTATGGAATTATTCCTGACAGGGTTTTTTTGATGGCTGGCTAGATAAAAATAGGAAGTCATGACAAACTGACATCTCACTGACCTTAAAATAAGTGAACGGTTTGGTTATATGGGGGGTTTCTACACATTTGTTTCAAAGTTGCAAGACCTCCATTTCTTTATCCTTGATTTGCTTTAGCTAATGCGGCAGCTGGAATATGTTTCAGTCAGTGCTGTAAAGCTTGGAAGAGAAATCAGTTGTATGCCGTTAAAATGACTCTTGTTACAGAAGGGAATTGGACACTTCTTGAACATGTGCTTCTCGAGTGTTACCATTTTCCAGTTTTAGAAAAAATTGCTTACATTCACTTAAATAAAACTGTATGGGTGTCTGTCTAAACCTTGCGCAGACAATGGCAACTTTTTACAAAAAGCAGAACAAAATAATTAAAAAACTCACGACGGTTTTGTCCATCCAGAAATTCAAAGTTTGAGTGGTCAGTGTTATTTGGACCATCTGAGAGTTAGTAGAATGGGCTTCCAGATTTACAATTTATTTTTTGCTGAGTAGGTAGTAGAAAATAGGTTTATTATTTTATTTACTTAACCTTGGGACAGAGTATGTTACAGATTTGTGTGATCTACATTTACAATTAAACCTGCACCTTTTATGGACTTCCTGACAGTATCCTTTGTTAGACTCCTCATATTCGTAATGGTTGCAGCCCATTTTTTACAGTTCTTTGATTAAATCAGGCTAGACCCAGGAAGATGCAGTAGAAGAGCTGTAAATACTCAACCATATGTGTGTTTCTGTGATGTTAAAATTTGGTTTCAGAGAATGTTTATTTCCCGTGGGAAATGTTTGTCCATCATGAGTGTTGCATGTTTCTTCAATCATTAGACATTTTAAAAAACGTAGTTTGAGAATTTAGTTTCTTGTTAATTTAGTTTAATTGGCTACTAAATATAAGGAATCTTACTTAGAGTCTTTTCTCCAGGTGTAGCACTTTTTTCTATCTCCTGACTTTTTGGTGACTTGGGAATGTGTAATAGGCTATCAGGGTAGTTACCTAATAGAAAACAAACAAAAAGAGAAACCACCCCACCTGCTGATTTATCGCTGGGTCCTTGTTTCTGTGATTAGATTGACTTTTTTAATGAGTTGGATTTATAGGGATTTTGCTGATGAGAAATCTATTGAGGCTTTAACATTTCAGAACTACACATCTCATTTTTTAAACTGGGGAAAAAGAGACAGGCTGTGTGAAGTTACTGTAATAAGCTTTTCTTGTTGTTTGATAGTAGGTTCCAGTTTTAGGAGCTAGCTCTCAGTCTGAATCCTTGAACACCAAGATTAAGGAGAGTGTCCTAACAGTTTTCTAATTAACCATTCTGTTACTTGGTTAGGCACTAAAAAGAGCTATGACTTTCATTTAGGAACCCTGCAGTGACAATTTCTGCGACACGCCTGGCTCCTTCTGGTGTAAGTTGGGCTGATAAGGTAAAAGCCAGTCATGGAACTAAAGCTGCCAATCCTGAGCTAGCAACAGCACAAACCCGGCTGCCACCTCCAGTACAGAAGTCATCGCGGAAAAATGGCAAGTCTCTTTAAGTGGCTTAAGTTATTTTCACAAACTGTGTGGTATAAAGTTAGTTCAGAGAGTGATAACCTATTTTCAAACCAAAATTCAGTCAATTTTGCAAAATACAATGTTTAAGTATAGACATAAAAGATTAATGCAGCCTTATATTGTATAGTTAAGTTTGAGACAAAGTTATGTTTTCCTGTGTAGAGGTAAAATTCCACTGTATTTCCACTAACTAGAATTTGATCTGTTAAAATACCAGTATATAACACCCCAAGAAACGAGTGGTCTTTGGTCACACATTGATAATCTAGGTGACTGCCATTTGGAATAGTTTAACAATATAAAGAATAACACATGTCCAGGAATCTGTAAAAGAGCTCAACATAGTTTTGTGTGCCCGGGAGACTCTGTTATCAGAACTGTGCTGAAGTAACAATTGATAGTTTTTTCTTTGAAGACAAGAGTTACCACATCTAGTTATGAATTGTTTCTCTTAAGATTCTCCTTGGAGAATGCCTGATGTGGGGTCTTTTGTTCTAGAAAAGATTTGTTTAGTTGTAGACATTTGGTTTATAAAGTTAGTTTCTTTGCACACGCTGGAACCCTGAGATTATCTTCAGTGATGCGTTTTTTCCCATTTATGTTTTTCTTGTTTGGTCCCAGATGACTTTCTGCAAAATCAGGCAGGATGTAGAATGGATATTCTGAAAGAAATTAAAAAGAAGTGTGCATAATTTGCTCTTTTTAAATGAAAAATTACTGGAGGAGCATGTGTTAATTTAAGGTAGTGTTACCTTCAACCTAGTAGTAGTAGACATGTATAGTAGTTTGCAGACTTGTGGTATATTATGGAACTCAAATACCTTGTCCAAGTGTCTTGCAGTTTAACATGTGAGTTCTCTAGCAAGTGGATTGCTATGCTTAGAAAAGAGCGATCAAAATCATACTCTAAAAAATGGTTGTTTGAATGCAAATTGATTCTGTTTGTATGAGGGAGTATCTTGCTGTATATAGTCACAATGAACTGTTTTGAGACCAGCAGCAGTTTGGTTGAGTTTTTCAACACTGTAACTAAAGGTGTAACTCCACTTCTAATTTTTGCGAGTAGTTGAAGCTATTCATAATGAAACCTTTTTCTGTTGGTTGTAGCTCATATTAAAGTGACAGGCTCTAAGCCATTGGTAGAATACCTTTATTGGGAATTCTTGTGTATATGGTGAATTTTATAGACTACACAGGGAATAAAATTGATCTGCACTTCCATATGGATAACATTTTTAAAAGACTAAAAGGAAAACAAAAGACTTTATCCTTATGTTAGTTTTAGGCATTTAAGGGGCTGAAGAGTCAGTGTTGTCCTGTATTTATTGGCCGTTACCTGCAACTGATGAGCTGCAAAAAGAATGAAACGACTTAGGTCCTGTAATACTCTCCTACTAGTGTTCAGCAATTTTCAAACCAATTCAGACTTGCAACATTCATTTTTAGAAATAAGTCATTCCTTCTAGAGGCTTACATCTGACATTCAGCACTGGATAATTTACATTATTTTCTCATGGTTGAATTGTAATGTTTTTACAGATCAAATTCTCTTTAGGAGCATGTTATGCAGGCTAGAATCACTTTGGTAAAATCAAATTAACCTCACTGATTGGGGAACAATAGAATTTGTGAAGTTTACACAGAGAGAGTTACAAAGGCTCTTCACATGCATTATTGAACCAGATATGAGACTTCCATATCATCTGCTCTGCCTGTCCACCAGCTAATGCACTCACAGCTGTTAGGGACATTCAGGCCTTGTGGGAGGGAGGATTCCTTCTGCCACCCCGTAATGCTCTCTCACCCACCCTACAGCCCAGCTGGGGCTTACAGTGGCAATATTTCCCTAAAACACTTTCTCTCCAGTGATTTCCACAGCATTGCCCATAGGTTTCAATGGTTTTGTGAAATGCAGGAGTGGTGTAATACTGTATCTGTTTCATGGTGGGTGGAATTGCCAAATTTGACTAAGTAGTTCCTTGGGGAGAAAAAAAAACGTTATTTTTCCAGGTATTTCTTCAAATTACCTTTTTTCTGGATGCATAATTAAATGAGGTTAAATCATCTTACTTAGTTTCCCTCATTAAACTTACTGTTACCCCCAGTATTTTAATGAATTTTAAAAAATAATTTTGTCTTTCATACTTGAGTGTTTTCTACAATATGAAACATAGTCTAGTCTTAACTTTCTGACCGGTTTGTGGCAAGAGAAAAGACTGGTTTAGCAACAGTAGCAGACAGAGGCCATACCCTGTCATGAAATTAACTCCCTGGTGCTCATAGAAAGAGCTGAGGTAGGTGATACAAGTTGAGAGTGTTTACTGGAAGTAGGTGCTTGCAATTAGAATAATTGTTTATTGTTTGTACATAACTTAGGAGAAGGGCAGTCAAGAACATGGAAATTTCACAGAAATAGGGAATGTTTTTTCTGTTGTCACACTTGAAATCTAGTTTTATTAATAATTATTATTATATTTCCTGTATTAATTGTTCATATCCATAGTTGTGAATAGATGTTCCTTGACATGTAGTTAAGACTTCAGACTTTGCAGGACATAAAAAGTCCTGCAGAGTACTCTGAAGTAACTGTCCTGGCTTGGGCTCAGGCATGCTGGCACCTGATCTTGTGAAAGCATGTGTAACTTCTGCCTGTTGGGAACAAATTGCAGGAATGTCATCACAGTTTATTCCTGACTGGGTTGTCAAAGACTTAAGCACAATTTCTGTTGAAAATTTTATATTAATTTTATTTTTTTATCTCCTCCCTGCCTCGTATCTTTAAGTGACCATTAAAAGTAGTCTGCAATTAATGAACAACTCTAAAGTCTTGCCTATTAATTCACCATATCGTGTTATGGTTTGTAAACTTACCACTTCTTGCATCACTACTTTTTGCATCGCTACTTTTTTTCATTTTATAAAATTTTATTGTTCTGGTTTTCCTGTCTTTTGCCCTGTAACTGTGTTTTGCCTGAGTTCATGTTTCTAGGTGTGCTTCCAGATTCTCAAGTAATCACAGTTTTCCAAAGCCCCTCTCAGATGCAGTAATACTACTTCAGATTTTTAACAAAAATCGGGGCTGAAATGGAGTAATGGGTGGGGAAGGTCAGGTAGGCTTTGGTACTACATTACTTGCAAGTAAATTTTTAAGAAGGGACATGCATCTCCTGAGGTAGAACTCCTAAGAGTTTTGCACATACTGGCCTCCATTTATTTTTTTTATGTTGCCCATAAGGCTGCTTGGCCAGTTCTTCCAGATGGAGTAACATGGAAGGAGTAAGGCCCTGGTGGCTGTGAGGGCCTCAAGATAACAGATGGCTTGTCACTTCCGTGTAATACAAGAGCAATCAGGGACAGGGGAGTTCAAATGAAACTGGAGAATGGTCAAGTCAAATGAATTATTCATTGACAAAACTCAGGGAGTAATCAAACCCAGCATGTGGAACCTAGCATGTGGAGATAGCTACTGGGCTATATGAAAAGAATTCCACACTTGGGGGAAGAAAGTGAAGGAAGGGAAGAAGGGTGATGCCCGACTGAGTGTGAATTTTGCTTCAGATTAGGAACCTAAGGATTATCTAGATTTTAGTAAAATTATCTTTAGGTAGTAGATATTACTAAAGGGTATCTCCTGATCCTTACATAAGGCATCTTTTCTACGTTAAAAAGTAAGAACTGACTTCAGTTTTCAGAAAAAGTAGAAACGAATCAACAATCTTGTTTCACAAACAACAAGCAAAAGGAGTCACAATCCAAAAGTCTGCTGCAGTAGAGCAATGGGAGGGGTTTTGGTTCATTTCAGCAGTCTTCTGAACAGTCTCTTCATTGTCTGTACATCACTTGCCAGGAAAATTTCTTGGCCAAATTTTATCATAAGCTGCATACAGCAATATCTTTGTGGTCTTACCAGCTACAAAAGTCAGTGGGGTAGGAGCAGCTGTGATATACACGGGGTCTAAGCAGTCCTTGATGTCCCACGTAATGCAGGACCATATTCTACACAGGCCATGTGCCTGGAGCTTTCTGCAGTAAATCTGTTTGTGATTCTTGGGGAATTAAAACCCTCTTCCCTGGAGTATTGTTGGAGATAAGATTGTCTCTGAGAGGGTAATAACATGTTTAGATCACTTGGTTCTGTAGGTAATAATATTTTTTCCATATAGAGATGAAGAAATGAAAGTAAAGCCAAAGTCGCTTACAGGAGTCAAATGGAAAGTCTGTAGTAAATCAAAAAATATAATCCATATCTTTCTGACTGCCATTCCTCTCTCTAATCAGTGGTGCATACTGAAGCATGTGCATGTGCACACAGGGGGAAGCAACACAGAAAGGCTTTTTGCAGAGGTATGCTGTCTCTGGTTACCGTCAGTAATCTGAAGAGATAAGCTGTAGTCATTTACACAAAGTTCTGGAATTTTGTTTACTTGAACATATACAGTGAATTTTCTAGAGTAACAGTTTCAACAGTAAAATATGAAATTGAATTATATGCTTACATCTGTCATATTATCAGTATTGTTAAGGTTTGTGAACAATTATATAGTTATGTAAAACCAGCTATTGCAGTAGCCAAGATAAATTTCAGTCCTGTTAACTCATGATTTACACCAGCCATTGGTCTAGGCTGCTGTGTTTCCTCCTGGGATGTTAAAAGAACCCCGTAGTTAAATGAGCACTTCATGTTTGTAAAATGCCAGGTGCCAAGGGTAGCAAAGTATGAAAGTGCCACTAGTTCTGGTTTAGGTGAATTTCCATGCTTGCTGCTGATGTTCAAGTCCACCTAAAGGTAGCTTAGTCCAGTAGGTACAATTTTTTGTCTTTTACCTAAAATACCCTTTATTTTTATTGACAGTCCTATGACTGTGCCACTGCAGTGCTTTGTAGTATAGCGCTTTTAGTGAGGGTGTTGGTACCAGAATTCCTGTGCTTGTTTTAGACTTGCCAGAAACACGTGTCCTGGAGGGAAATTTGAAAAGACTCAGGGACCTTTGACCATGAAAATTAATGTTAAGACACGTCCTTTTTATGTGCTGTAAGTTACTTCTAAATATTAAAACATACATGTTCTGAAAAGAAGAAAAAATATTTTGTTCTCTCATCTCACCAGGGATGTGTTGATTTGCGTTTGGATGTTATTGGCAGTCCATAACGGTGATTCACTTCTTGTAACCTAATCATCCGGCGTTCCTACTGAAAACGGGTGGTATTCTTAGAGAGCATAACATTTGTATCTTATTTTTTTAAACCACTTTATATTTTGGTTTTAAAAATCAGATCTCTAGAAATGCAAGTTTCACACCAGTCTTTTAAATTGGTAATGTGCGATTTGTCATAATGTACAAATCGTTCCATTTTCTCACCACCCTTGGGTGTTTCAAATTGCATTTTTTGACAGCCAGCTAGACTAATATTTATTCCTATTCATATTTCTGTTCAGCTTTAAAGTTTGAGCTCTGATCTTTGTCTGATCTACAGGACCATCTTTGTTAGTAAATCCTTTCAAAATACTCAGAGAACAAATTTTGCTACACAAATTCTATTCTAATCTAGATCTTTTTCCCCTCTGTAAAGCAGGCAATTTAGTGTTGGTTTTTTGTTTCTGTACTCCTCCAGGTAAAAATAATCTCCTACACCCTTTTCTTCCCTTTATGTGAATGATCCTAAAAATAACTTATGCCAGAATATCTTGGAAAACATTGTGCATAGTTAGTTCTTGATTTTTTTGCAAGAATTTTTGTGTAGCAAATAAGCACATGAACATATCTTTCACACTTGTGAGTTGTACCATCAGGTCTCAAAAGAGTCACAGTCATTTCAGGATGTATGAGAAATTACGTGCTGGTATTAATTGCTGGTCATAAAAATGTTACATATGGAGAAGGGGGTTCACCTGGGTATTCTAGACATCTGACCACACTTCTAAAACCTGATACTTTAGGCAGACAGATGCAATTTCTAAGGCTTTTCAGGTATGTACCAAGATTAGATGTCAAAAATGTTGATCAGCAAGTTGTATTTAACTTCAATTTACTCTGATTACTAAATAGCTGTAAACTACTCTTCTATTTTCTCCTTCAGTTTGCAGTCCCACTGTAGGAATATTTTGCTATTTCCTGGAATCCAGGACAAGAAATTTTCTGAAAGCTAACACTGATTATTTTTATTATCAGAATGAAACAAATGGAAAAAGTAAAGAAAATATTTCTGGAAAAATAGTAAGGCACATTCTGGACAATACCTCCCACATTAAAACATGCATTTATGTCTGTACTTGCAGACATTTGCACTTTCACAAAAGGCCTCTAACATTATTGTTGCTAGGAAGAAGAACAAGAGTGTGGTTACTTTGTTGTGCATTATCATCTTGTGAAACAGTCACATTGGCATGAAAAGCTCAAGTACATCTTGCCGTTTTCCACAAGGGTTTGTGTATGGGTAGCTTAGCTTTTTGAAGTAACAGGGTTGGTCCCATGAATAGAGTTGTTCAGTGTTTGTGAAACTGATAGCACTTCTTGAAGTAAAAAGGTTTGCTACAGAACATTTCACTGGTTTTTTTGGTATTGATTTTTAAAGAGAACATTTTCATTACACAACTTGTGTAATACTGTAACAAAAGGGTTGTTTATAATACTTCTTTTCATAAGTCTCCCTTTCTTAGAATGGGGTGGTTTATTTTTTATGTAGATCGAAAGGATGCAGAGGGCTGGGAAACAGTTCAGCGTGGAAGGCCTGTTCGATCTCGATCCACAGCTTTGGCAACAAAAACTCCTGTAGCTGCAGAATCGCTGAAGTCCAAAGGTGACAGTGACAAAGAAAATGTCATTTCACCACCATCAGAGAATAAGCGTGGGAGTTCACTCAATGACAGTGGTGTATCCAAAAGCACAGAACTTCTACAGCAAGATCCTTTACATCAGTCTGAAGGTCCTCTTACTGAAAGGACTCAGGTCAGTACAATTCTGAACTGTTTTCTAACTGTAAATCTTGCAACTTTTTCATTAGAGCATTTTGTAAAGGTAGTGTTGTCTAGAGCTTTATTCACTAACCAGATTGGAAAAGGATTTAAAAGCAAACACTATTTCAGTTACATTCGTGGAAATGCATTAAGATTTTGACACAAACAGGTAAGTTAAAAATTGTGAGATAAACCACTTATTTTACAATGCGTTGGATAGATTTCCCATGTTTTCCAAAAACTCAGCATAAGTGGCACATCTCATACATAGAAATAGTCAGGTAGAAAGATCCAACTTCTATAGGGTTATGAGCAACTGAAAATACCTCTACATGGAATTATTTGCATCACTCACTGTGAGTTTGCCAGGTATTTTGTTAAAGTCCCTGTGACTACAAAAAAATAATTTTGACTGACTTTAAAAATCGGTATTCTGGAATTTGTTAATTTTGCAAATGTCTCTTATTAGTTCTCAGCACATGCCTCAGAAGACAGTGAAAGCACTGGCACAACATTGCAAGAAGAATCCTTACAAACAGTTTCTGAAGTGCCTCCAGTTCTCATAAATACTGACTGTACTTCAAAACCTGAGCAGATAAATGAAGCTTCCTCCCTGATCACTGATAGTGTAGACCAGCATCAAACGGAGAAAGCGAAAACTGACACTGAAATGGATCCCTCGGACATTTCAAATGTGAGTGCTGCCAGATTGGTAAGAAATCTTAAAAGATTTCTGAGTAAATAATAAATATAAACCTCAGTTTTCTCATTCTGTGTTACACAGTGTTTATTGTGAGCCTGCTGCAGAGAGAGAGGTGAACTCTGTAAGGTACTTAACTGCAGAAAAAAGAATTGTTGTACCGCTACTTTTCACAATAGGATTTAATTATAGTACAGTTTTGGAACTTAAACTGGAAAGATATAAATGTGTTATTTGGTATAAAGAGATCTGTGCTCTCATTACTTTTTTTACATACGTTTGCCATAATTTTTCATTTTCTTCCACTATCAAACGTTTTCAGTCAGATTCATTGAAGTCTTACTCTACCTTTGCTAATTATTAAAACTGGAAACTCAGGGGAGATATCAAAATTCTGTTGGTAACTGCCTTAAGGCTAGCCGAATGGCTCTCTTGGGTTGTCTCCTACAACCAGCAGTTTGGACACATGCCGTTCTTAAGTAACAAATGTGAAGTCAGTATTCTGTTTTTATGTGGCTTCCCAATTTCCCAATTTCCTTTCTTGTAGGTAGGATTCTGCATGTTTCAGGGTGTGCCTGCTTTACTGGGTTTCTCTAAGCAGAGAATTGCAGTAATGCTATGTAAAATCCAGGTTATACTTTCAGGTTTGATTTGGTGGGGTTTTTTTAATTATTTTTTTTTTTTTTTTTAAAGAATCTAGTCTTAAGTTCTGATTTGCAGTTTTCTTGTAAATCACTTTCCCTTTAACATCTTTTACAAACTGGAGTCCTGCTACTTAATTTCCAAGTCAAGTATCTGTATTTAGAGCTAATTTCTAGCAGCTCATCCACTAATTGTTTCAGATTCTCAATTATTAACAGGATTATTATTCAGAATGCTGACAGTTTGGTGGGATTTGTGTCTCTTGTGAACATTTTACTACTCCTGATTAGATCGCGTTGAACACCGATTCATGTACTGTGACACTGTTTGTTAGCTGGAGTGGAAATGAACCAGTTAATGCTGGAGAAGACATTCAGTCAGCATGTTCAGAATGACATTCTTGCCAAAGTATCATGTCATTCATGTTGAAAGCAATTACAGCCTAAGATTTTGTAGTATTAACTACAGTAAAGTTTCTAGACACAGTTCATCTGCAGATCAATTTACATTTTTAAATAATATTTTGGAGCATGATTCCCTTTCTGGAGCTAACAGCAGGGCAATGCCTTCAAGTTTCAGAGTATGCGTTGCTTCGTCCCGCAGTATTTTTAAGTAGAGAAGAACTGTCTGTGTTGCTTTTAATGACACTGTTCATGTAATAAGTTTTGGAATTATCTGAATGATAATTAAGTTAGTGTTTCATGTAGCTTTTAAATCAGTTAATACTTCCTAACAGTTTTAGTGGCATTTATATTTCAGTTGCCTTCACAAAATTTAATAGGAGAGAACTACAGATAATTACAAGTTGAACAAAATGTTGTGTAATTCATATTAACTGTATGGAAACCACTTTTTTGTGCTTGTTTCTGATTTAGGTTTTTATTCTGTTTTCATGTTTCCTACAGTCTATGGCAGAAGTGCTTGCTAAGAAAGAAGAGTTAGCGGATCGCCTGGAAAAGGCAAATGAAGAAGCTATTGCTAGTGCTATTGCAGAAGAAGAGCAGTTAACTAGAGAGATTGAAGCAGAGGAAAACAATGACATTAATATCGAAACTGACAACGACAGCGATTTCTCGGTGAGTTGAAGTGCCCAACTGCAAGCTGTCTTAGACATCAGCAGAGTATTCATATAGAATTTTTAGTGGGTGTTTGTGCATTAATGGAGTATGTTTTACATGCAGATAAAGTAAATAGTGTCTTGTAATAATTATATTGTACCATCTAAGGTATATTCAGTCTTGCTAAATTTAGCAATACAATGCTGCTGGGTGGTACAAAGTCCTCTGATACTGTTGTCCTTGTCCTGCTGCCTCCCTCTGTGTGCAAAACTGGGAGAGCTGGGGCTTACTTTCAGTGCTACCACATAGGAGCTAATCTAGCTGAAGTAGGAAGTCTCCTTTCCTACTATCAGGAACAGCAGGAACAGCATCTGCCTTTGAGACGGCTAATTCAGTTTGGAAACATCACTGAATATTGCTGAGTTGGCACTGTTTTGTATGTGTGTACACATGTGCAATAAGGTGTATATATTTACTGTCTGGACCATGTTCAATTTCAGGCTAGTATGGGCAATGGAAGCATATCTTTCTGTGGTATGTCTATGGACTGGAATGATGTCCTAGCAGATTATGAAGGTAAATTTTTATATATTACTGTGCTTATTTTGAAATGACAGCAGAATTTAGGCAAATGCCCAGTTTATTCATGGTTACTTAAGGTTTCAGAAGATCTCCCTAACATCTAAATATTATTCTAAGTTATGTTTTATGTTATTTCCTTAGGATGGATGTGCATGTTCAAACTATTTGTATGTCTTTGTTCTTCAGCTCTCTTCCCCCATCTCTTTATTAGAATTTTAAAACTTGTTATCCAGTTCGATCTTAACGTTTGGATAAAAGCCTCATAAAATCATTAGGCATAAAAAATTTACAGGGATTAGACAAGCTTCGGTCTGTGTTTGCACCTTACTTAGGCTCAAGAGAACCAGTTTGAGAGAGAACTTCAGGAGGAGCTAAGCCTCATTAATTGCACTTCTCCTGGAAAAGTGTGTTTAAGTTATCAAAGTCTTTGTTTTCTTCTGTACAGCTCGTGAATCATGGCGCCAGAGTAATTCTTGGGGAGACAGGGTAGAAGAAGAGCCTGCACGTCCACCTGGACATGGAATACACATGCATGAGAAGCTGTCCTCACCGTCACGCAAGAGGTTTTGGAGTTGTTACCTGTCTTGATTAGCTGGTGCAAACAAGCAACTGAATTCACAGTTGCATGAAACTGTTCATAAATCCACTTTCTTTAAGTCTGTGGGTGGAAAGTGTTAACCAGTATATTAGTTTCAGAATGAACCAGGCGCTTGCTCCATTGTCCGGTAGATTAAGATTTGAAGACTAGAAGAACAGTATTTATATCTGGGGGAAATAATTGCCTTCCAGGGGCCTGTGTCTTTTCTCTTAATGAAAATGACATAAAATTGTCTGCAACACAGTCAGCTGATGTTGTCTCACTTGCGTTTGCTCTGCTTTGTTTTTTCTGAAAAGAACGATAGCAGAATCCAAAAAGAAACATGAAGAAAAACAAATGAAAGCTCAGCAGCTGAGAGAAAAGTTACGTGAAGAAAAGACACTGAAGCTTCAGAAATTAATGGAGAGGGTAAGCTTTCTGTAATACAAAGGAGCCAGACTGCTGCTTTTCAGAAAAGCTTTTTTTCCCTTGCAGTCTAGAAGTATTAGAAATCAAAACTAGTGGTGAAATGAAACTTTCTTCTGACTCTGAGTTCACATAGTTTTCACCAATGTCTCATGCATCATAGATGTTAAAGAAAGCATTATTTTCAATCATGAACTTGTGCAAGACTCTTGCTGACATCCTGTAGTGACTCAGATTCAGGGAGGTATGATAAAAGTAGAAATGTGTTGCACATATCCAATGTAAATGCTAAAACTCACCAAACTGAAGCAGCCAGCAAATTGGTGTATTTTGGGTTAAACTTAATGCAGGCTTTGTACAGGGCATCAAAATGTTTTATTATTGTAAATAAAGGTCCACATATGAGAAAATTCTGAGGAAAATTCAGGCCCTATTTTCAGTTACTGTATTAGTAGTGAATTAACTCATTATGTGTAGGAGAAAGATGTACGGAAATGGAAAGAGGAGTTATTAGACCAAAGACGCAGGATGATGGAGGAAAAATTACTTCATGCAGAATTTAAACGTGAAGTGCAGCTCCAAGCAATTGTGAAAAAAGCACAAGAGGAAGAAGCTAAGGTAGGTTATTTTATTTTAAAGGGGAGTGGTTTATAGTCATGCTTGTATACATTCTGGCCTGAAAGTGCTTGTGCGTAGGTTGTGAAGGATGGTGCAAGTTAGAGATGAACATGTGTGAACTGTGAAGTGGATAAATGCCAAACTTTAAACCGGACAATTTTTCTCTGATAGGAATTCAAAATTAATTAGTTGTTACTAGACGTCATGGTGGGTTGGACTGGAAGAAATGTAGGTTTGTACCACTAATACTGGTAAACAGTTGGAAATAAATAGAAACCTACAGTTAGCACGTGGCAGTTACTCTAAACCGAGTAGCTTGGTAGTGCTCTTCTGACTTTAATACACAATTTCATAGGAGGAGCACTAGATGAATGCTTATTATGGTTTACCTTATTTGTATTACTTTGATAAACACTGTCATGGCTTAACCCCAGCCAGCAACTAACCCCCTTACAGCCACACCGACACTCACTTCCCTCCCCCCTGCCCCAGTCCCAGCAAAATGAGGGAGAGATTTGGAAGTGTAAAAGTGAGAAAACTCATGGGTTGAGATTAAAAACAGTTTAATAATAAGAAACATTTCATCATTAATAACAAGAATAATATAGCTATAATAAGTAATAATATAAATAATGTGTACAATATATTACAAATATATAATCATATCTGTATTTTCACTGTGAGTATATTAATAGTAATAATAATCAATTTTAAGGGAAAGGAAAATAATACCTAAGAAAGACAAGTGATGAAAATGAAAGCAACTGCTCACCACCAACTGACCAATGCCCACTGTGCAGCAGTGCCCTGCCCCCAACCTCCCCCCAGTTTTATTGCTGAGCATGATGCCATATGGTCTGGAATATCCCTGTGGTCAGCTGTCCCAGCTGTGTCCCCTCCCAACTCCTTGTGCCCCCCCAGCCTCCTCGCTGGTGGGGTGGGTGAGAAGCAGAAAAGGCCTTGGCTCTGTGTAAGGGATAACTGCAACACCCCTGAGTTATCAACACTGTGTTCAGCACCCATCCAAACCACAGCCCCATACCAGCTGCTAGGAAGAAAATTAACTCTATCCCAGCCAAAACCAGTATAAATGAAATATTTTATTTTAAGGACTCTTTTTCCTGAGTGAAGATAACATGCATCTCCTTAAAACCAAAACATTAACATTATATAAGGAGCCAGTATCCAAGCTGTGATTGCAGCTCTTCATCCGTACTATTTAAGCACAGCAAAACTGATTTAGCTTTTTTCCTAGTCACTCTTTCTGTCTCTTGGATTAAAATTATTTCTAGATTACCTAATTCAGTCTATCATACCTTCATTATTATTTCATTACACTGGTGGGCCTTCAATAGTCGTATTAACTAAATCACACTTGCCATAATTCCCCAGCTCAGTAGATGTTTCAGGTATTGTGTGTGTTTAAGTGTGAAAGATCTGGTGCCTCTTGAGGTTCATGTGTTCTGGAAATAACAGTTAATTAGGCCAGAAGGCTTTAGAGAAATAGCTGAAGACTATGGTAACTGTTGCTGCCCAGTTGCTTATCTAAATTCCCAGTGCTTACTTGTTTACTGAACTGTGAAATCCACTCTGTAAGTGGATCCTGGTCAGTAAACAAAGCAACAAAAATATTCTACCACCCTTTGCGTCATCTGTTGTTGTCTGTCCATGTATCTTCTCTTTACTCAATTGTTTTGTGGATTCAGACAGAGCATGAACGTAAGTATGGTTTCTAGCTGATTTACAATTTTCCTCAATATCTTTGGTTCTGAAATTTGGATTTTTTTAAAATCCAAGTTAAGTAAAATAAGAGTTTGATTTTTCTCATCCATACAAATTTTGAAAACATTGGCATTTAAAAGCCTAAAGTCAACAAGAATTCTGTTCAGCAACCTTGTAGCGAGGACAAAAGATTGATTACCTTCAGGAACCTAACTAGTAGAAAAGCATGTTGTTTGATATTTTTAGTGTACACCTAAAGTATGCAGTGCATTGTCCTGTAGGTGAAAAAAATAAGGAGGGAGGTGGGGAAACTTATTTCATGTTCTCAGATCTTTTCTTACTTTTTCTGATTATGGGCAGGTAAATGAAATTGCGTTTATAAACACCTTAGAAGCTCAGAACAAGCGTCATGATGTATTGAATAAACTAAAAGAATATGAACAACGCTTAAATGAATTACAAGAAGAACGTCAGCGAAGACAAGAGGAAAAACAAGCACGTGATGAAGCCGTTCAGGTAGTAAAATATCTGTTGTTGCACGGGGAAATATATATTTGTTTCTCATTGAAGTCTTTGTTGCTTTCTATCTTACCTCCTTCGCTCAACTTCAGAACAATATACTCTAATATGTTTCTTCTGTATGATGTTTCAGCGTAAGGCAGAGGAAGGTAAGGCTTATGGTGACTATCGCAGATGTTCTGTAGGTGCTGGGTGGGTGGTTCGTGCCTGTCGTAAGCTTTTTTTTTTTTAATATTTGTTACTCTATTATAAGAGAAACCTAATGTTTTGGTAACAATCAACTTTGAGAGAAGAAACAGAAAAATATTCCTTCTGTGCCTACTGTCATAATTACACTTTTTACAGGATCAGTGAGAACCAAAATGCAAATGTGTTTGTGTTCCTGGAATCCTGGTGTGTGTTTTTTGGGGGAGTGTTTTTATTTGGGGGGTGTGTTGTTTGTGCGGGGTTTGGGTTTGTTTTGGTTTTTTTTAATACAGCATTCCAATACTGTATTTTCGAGCCTCATGCATCCACTTTTTTTGGCGCTGTTCTCTGTTAGAATCTGAAACGAAGGTTTTGTTACGTAAACTCGTCCTCCGTCTCTATACATGGTCAGATCACCACAGCTGTAGATCACATGTGAATCCAACTTCTGCCAGAGCTTAGTATTTAGCATTAGCAGCTGATTCTATCACCTTGTTGAAAAATGGGGTGTTGCTGGCTTTGGTGGCTCAGTAGCCACTAGTTTTTATGATGCACTGGGTGTATTTTGTGAAATACATTTGCATTCTTGTTGACTTAATAGTACAGTTGTGGTGAAGTATACCACATCTTGTCTTACTTATTTTATCAAGAAGGAAATCAATGTATTTGTGCAACGGTGTTACTGAAACTTTATGCAGGGAAGAGTATGGTTACTGTGGAAGCCACAGTTTTCATTATCCATAACCCAAGCCTGTGGAGATGGAAGACCGTGCAGTTAACATATTCACTAGTATAAAATGCTGTGCATGAAACAAAACAAACGTTTGCTTATATTAGAAGTTCTTTGTTTCTTGAATAAAGTATAAGGTTAATGCTTTTTGCTTTTAATATCTCTAAATTTTTGTCAAGCCAGTATTTAAGAATAGAGAGTCCTCATCTAACCATGTAAAAATGTTAATTCCAGCAAGTTTTGGTTTGTGCTAACGAAATCTCATACTGTCTCCTGAAAGGAAGATAACATATGCTGATATCTTGATGGGCATTTACAACGCTGGAGTTTGTGGCAAGGATTGTATTTTAAATTGCAGTTAAAGATATATTTTTCTATTCTGTAGTACAAAACAGACTGTTTTTTCAGCAAGATAAGGATTTGAAGAACACGTTAAAATTCCAGTTCTTGCTAGACTTTCAGCTAAAACATATAATGACATTTCCTTTGAGTAAAACTCACCAACTTCTACTCATAAGTGTCTTAAATATGAGGTTTTAAATGTGCTTGTTTTTACATTTGCTGCTAATAGAAGTGTAGGTTCTTGCTAGACTTTCAGCTAAAACATATAATGACATTTCCTTTGAGTAAAACTCACCAACTTAACCTCTACTCATAAGTGTCTTAAATATTAGGTTTTAAATGTGCTTATTTTTACATTTGCTGCTAATGGAAGTGTAGCCATTCTGTCAGAAAGGTCTATGATACCATGTATAGTTTCTTAGTTAGTCAGAAAAAAAGTAAAAATTGAGTAATCTTCAAAATCCATTTTTAAAAATAATATTATTCAGATAGTTTCAGCATCATAATTAAAATATTAATATTCCATGGAAACATATATATTTCTACATCATCTGCATCCTGTGGTATATTTCAAATTTTTTCACATACTCTCATTAATGAACTAGTTTTAAAAGTTTTTGTAGTGGATTGCTTTTTCAGGATGAGCAAAATATATGGCCAATTAATGTGTAGCTTAGTTCATGCAACTGTACTTTCAATGTTTGTTCAAGCTTCTGAACATACCTTTGCATATTATTCCTTCATTCAATAAAAACACAGTTCTTAATCCGTCAGGAAAGTAAGATGAAATTCTATAAGCAGATGTAAAAATACACTTTCTGTTAATTCCTCTCTGTTTTTTCCTAGGAGAAAAAATTAGAATTTTCTTTTCTTTGACTAGGAGCGCAAAAGAGCCCTAGAAGCAGAACGGCAAGCCCGAGTTGAGGAGCTGCTGATGAAGAGAAAAGAACAAGAAGCACGGATTGAACAGCAGAGGCAAGAGAAAGAAAAAGCCCGAGAAGATGCTGCACGGGAGAGGGCCAGGTAACTTTGCAGTCGTTTTGTTGGTTCCACGTCCTTCACTGTTATCCTTTACAGCAAACTGCAGCTTCTTTATAACAACAGCAATACCTTCTTAGCTCTTCAGGCTTAGTATTTTAAAAAGTAACATTCTTAAATATTCTTGATGAATGGTTTGGAAGAAGAAATCAGATGAGTAATCATAAATTCTCTCATAGATTTTTGTATTCCTTAGATATATGCACAACATAACGTGCAAGGCTGTATTTCATTATATTCATCTTAGTTTTATTGCTAACAAGACCTTTTAATAATTTGCCTTTTTCATATTTTAGCTTTGTTTTCAAAGGAAGCAAGATTAATGTCCCTGTGTTCCCCATTTCCTCAACTCTCCAGTAACTTTTGGACTTACTGGCATCAACTTGAGTTCACCTTTTTGTAGACACTAGGGATTACATTTGTGAAGCACAAAGCCAGGAAATCAGACTTCATTAATTCTGCTGCCCACAAACTACTGGCTGTATGTTTTTGCCCATAATCCAAAGTTAATAAAGGAATTCTCATATGGGCTTTTCCTTCTGTTACGCCAAACATGAGGTGCAGAGAAAATGAATGTTGGGTGGCACTGCAGTGTGTGAGAGTTCTTCAGGTGTGATTCGGGAGAACTGCTTTCTGCTTATTGTTTAATTTGTAAAATTCTATTTGTATTCACTTCCTATTATTTCCTCTTTCCTTACGGTTCAACTGCCACAAACATTCCATAAAACCTAAATAGAAGTTACATTTTTCCAATGACGTGTTCACTAATGGTGCTTTAAACATTTTTATTGTCACAGCTTATTTTCTTCAAAGTTGTCATGAAGAGAATTATTTTTTTTTCTCCAAGTAAAATATTCAGAAATGTATTGATCACCTTCTTTCATCTTCCAAAATCAGGACTAATAATAGCTTAACAGCATAAAGAGATTCAACTTTCAATCAGATGTTTAATGAATTGTGGGATAGCATCTATATAGCCTTGCTCAGGACTTCATGGAGCTTTCCTCAATATACTGAGCCAAAGTCACAATGAGATAGAGTGCATTGGAAGGGATCCTTCAGGTTCTCATTCACAGACACTTGAGGAAGATAAGGACGTACAGGGAGAATTTTGGTTATGCTATTTTGGGAAGACAGACACTGCATGTGTAAGGCTTCTATGTCTTTCTGAAATTTGAGGAAACCCTCACAGTAAGCAAATGCGAGATCATTGTCCTATTGACAACTGTGCCTTCTGAGGTCTTCTACGGTTAGAACTTGCTTAAAGGCTCGAGGCATGTAATTCTTTGCCCTTTTTGTTGAATCAATTTTAAATCTGCCACTTTCCTTTGTTACACCCCACTTAACTTCATTGTGACATGTGAAGAGCAGTTTCTGTTTGCCTTCTGTTAGTACTGTGTTTCAGCAAATTTCCTCTATATTGGCTACTACAGCACTCAGTTTTCAAATGCTTTGTATTTGATGCTGCAGTACCATGCTTAGGTTTGGTTTTCTTTGCCAGATGCTGGTTATACAAGAGAATTTGAAAGAGTAGGGAAGAATGTATGTTTGGTGCCCTACAATCTGGTGATTCTGTTATGACAGAATGGCCTCAGAGTCATTGCATCTCCTTAATAACAGTTCTGAGGTTTCTCTAACAAAGTAGAATTAGAGGAGGATTCAAAGTGTCCTGGTTTAGAAGTTAGGGGAGAGATGGAGATGGGCTTGACAGGAAGCTGGATGTACTGTCCCTCAGGGGTATTATGTGGTGGTTTGTTGTTTTTATTGGTTTGGGGTTAGCTTTTGGTGTTTGGTTTCTTTTTTCTGCTGCTGGGATTTGACTCTTATCCTGAAGATTTAATATTGCTGGAATGAGTAATTTTTGGACTATTTGCTAAAAGCTTTTTCAGTATAAGCTTTACCATGTGCTTCTCATGGTGATTAAAGCGTCTCTGCGAAGGAATAGTGTACTTAAAACTGACTATGGTGGGTTGACACTGGCTGGAGGCCAGGTGCCCACCAAAGCCGCTCATATCACTCCCCTTCTCACCTGGACAAGGGAGAGAAAATGTGACAAAAGGGTCAGGGGTTGAGATAGGGACAGAGAGGGACATTACTGTCATGGGCAAAACAGATGCGACTTGGGGAAAGCTTATTAAATTTATTACCAATCAAATCAGAGTAGGATAATGAGAAAAACTAAATCTTAACACACCCTCCCACCATCCTTCCCTTCTTCCTGGGCTCAGTTTTGCTTCTGATTTCTCTACCTCCTCCCCCTGAGCAGTGCAGGGGGTGAGGAATGGGGGGTTGTGGTCAGTCCATCACATGTTGCCTGTGCTGCTCCTGCCTCCTCAGTGGCAGGAGTCCTCACACTCTACCCCTGCTCCAGTGTGGGGTCGTCCCTCCCACAAGAGTGAGTTCTCCACAAACTTCTCCAACGTGAGTCCTTCCCATGGGCTGCAGTTCTTCAGAAACTGCTCTAGGGAGTGTGCTTTCCACAGGGTGCAGTCCTTTAGGAACAGACTACTCTAGCGTGGTTCCTCCGGGGTCACAAGTCCTGCCCGCAAACCTGCTCCATCCAGTCTGGGCTCCTCTCTCCACAGGTCTTGCCAGGAGCTTGCTCCAGTGTGGGCATCCCACAGGGCATCCCCCTGCTCTGGCATGGGGCCCTCCCCTGGCTGCTGCAGTCATGTCTCTGCTCCACTGTGACCCTCCATGGCTGCAGGGCACAGTCGGCCTCACTGTGGTCTGCACCGCAGGCTGCCGGGGAATTTCTGCTGTGGCACCTGGAGCACCTCCTCCCCTTCTTTCCCCACTGACCCTCTCACATACTCTCACTTCTCTCTCTGGCTGTAGATGACCGTTTTCTTTTTCCTCTTAAATGTGTTGTCTCAGAAGTACTGCCACCGATGGGCTTGGCCTTGGCCAGTGGTGGATCTGTCTTGGAGCTGGCTGGCACTGGCTCTCTGGGACACAGGAGAAGCTTCTGGAAACTTCTCAAAGAAGCCACCCCTGAGACCCACCCCCACTACTGAAACCTTGCCATGTAAACCCAATACACTGACTTTAAAAGTCCCTTTGCCCTTATGATACGTTAACTTAATTCCAGTAAGGTTTTAGATGTAGTTTCAGAGTATTTTATATTCCAGAGAGTTGAAATGCATTATATGGAAAATTCTGTTCTTGTCAGTAGAAATCATAAAACTGTGTAATGTAGCTCTGTCATGTGAAAGCATGCGTTTCAGAAGGGCTTCTACAGGAATAATGTTGATGTTCTGTAAAGTGAAACTTCAGAATTTTGTTTCAAATATTATTAATCCAATGTATGCAATGATATTAATTTGTCACAGTTTGTAGGATTAAACAAATATTTAAAAATGCATACTGAAAGAATTAGTTAAAATAAGCTTTGGGTTTGGGTCCTGTGTTAGTTGTGATTTGTTTCAGCTCATGGCGTGGGTCAGGAGCTCTTTAAACAACAAAGACTGCAGTTCAGTCTTTCTTTATATACCTCAGGGGAGATAGCACATAAACTACCTCATGCTTTTCATCCATCATCTCTTCCTCTCCCCCCCTCCACACCCATGGTGGTTGGAAGAGTTCACTTATACTTTCTGAAAGAACAATTGTGTGGAGTGTTTACTGTTAGACTTGCTCCCGCCCTGTTGTCTTTCCCATCTACTTTTATATTTTCTGTGGCTTTTTGTTTTAAAATGTTACTTCAGCTAAGCCTTCTACTTTTACTGAAATGACTGGTTTTTTCTTGAGTTTTCTGTTATTAATAAAAATTCCAGACAAAACAAAAAACACTTCAGTTTGGATAATATTCTTTGTTATGCTTTCTAGTTTTGTCACTCAAGCTACTTTAATTTTAGAATGCCTTTTGAAAAGAAGGCTAATGGCTTTGAATGGCATCTTCGTTACTCAGGTTTACTCAAAGCTTTTGTTACTTTAGGCCCTTTACAGCTGCCAGACTTCTATGAAAAGTGTTTCTCTCCCATCCTTTTTTTTTTTTTTTAAGAAAAACAACATGAGTTGGATGACTTTCTTCCTTTTTAGGGTTTAATAGCTCCCTTGGCTTACTGATCACTACTAAGTTATTCTTGATGAAACTGTTATTTGCAGGTTTCTGCTTAATAGTTGCAGTAGCGGATCAAGTTATACATCTTGTTTTCTAGCAAAGAAAAAAACATTTTAATCCCTTCAATAGGGTCATGCTTAGGGGATTCACAGACTCTTACTGACATCCACATGCATGACACCTATGCTTTGGCACTTTGCTGGAGAGAAGTAGGAGAGTTGCTAAAAGTGGACAGCTGAGTTTGAGGCATGGTTCAGTTTTTGGAAGAGGCATATAGGACGGACAGGTTCAGTGGGGTCCTGACTGTGGTTATGTATGGAAGGTGACAGAAATGCGTAATCTTTTTGCTATCCTTTGGCATCTTGAACATTTCAAATTGCAGTACTCTAGAGCATCTGTTTATCACACATGACTAATACCTACAGTATCATTTGATGTCAGTCATCAATTTACAGATAAATTTATATATATATGCAAACTTTCAGTGATCCTCATTTTTATAGAACACACTGCCCTCAGTGATGTATATTTTTTCTCTGATTTGCCATTGTACCCCTCCCCTATGGGTCACTGACTATAGCTGTTGTTTGGAGAATGCTCGTGGTGGCAGGGTATCACATTCATCACTACTTCGTAGCATCATGTTGACTGTCATTGCTGTGGTTTGGACAAAGGTATGATCCAGGTTCTGCTACAAAGGTTCGTGTCTGCCTTTATTAAATCATTGAAATGAAAGCATCT